>NW_010173789.1:40620-41610 GCF_000695765.1 Mesitornis unicolor | reverse complement strand
AGAGTCAGGCATAAATTTCATGACACTAAACACATGTGCAACCAGTTTTAAAATTCTGCTTTTTGATTGTTTTGCATGGAACAATTTTTATTTCAACTTTTTTTTTTAAAGTGGGTCGCATAACTACCCACGCAATCCCAAAAGATGACTACAAATAGCTTTGACGTAATTGCTGTATATTAGGCATTATAACCAAACAGAAGGTCAAAGAGAAGATAAATTGTGAGAGTGCTTGAAGCAAGCTCCTAGCTTTCACCGGGGAATTTCATAAGGAAGACAGAGGGAACATAGTTGTTTACATCCTCTGTTTTTTCAGTGCTAGATTGCTGAACTCTTTAGAGGACTGAACCGCCCTTAACTAACTTTATCAGTTCAAGTTATCATGACAATTGAACAACTCCTAGTGTACCTCTTGACCAGTGACCTCCTCTCTTCTCTCCACTTGTCCATCTTACCTTTTTTTTTATTTTCCAGAACTACACGAAACAGAATCTTTCTAAGGCTGAACTATTATTTTTTTCCAGCTTGCTCTACCCTGTTTTCTGAAAAGGGCATTTTTTTCCACCCTGAATTTGTTAACTCTGTTTATCCTTCAACACTGCACACACAACTTACATAGCATAAACTTTTCCTGTACTGTGTAGGAAAGCCCATCTTTGGATCACTTTTCCTTAGGTTGGCCCCAGCTGTGCAAAACAGGAGAATTTGCTACCAAAACTCTTATTGTTAAGAATGAACAGAATATCACATACAAGCCATGAGCACTGCTGCTCTTGATGGGCTATACCATGAACAAAAATATAAACCACACAAGATAGTTCTCTACTTCTCCACCATATAAAAAACACTTATCAAACACTTTAATATCTTTTTCACCATTAAAATGCTTAAATATTCTGTTTGTCAAAGTACTCCAAGATAAACTCTTCCTTTTATAGATTCATTCTGCTACTTCCTCCCCACCCCCTGCCCCAAGAACTCAGTCTACAC
>NW_010173789.1:4810-40589 GCF_000695765.1 Mesitornis unicolor | reverse complement strand
AACAACTTTTCTTAAAAGGTAGAAAAAGATATAGAACCATAGGAAATGCTTCTCTGAAGTTTCACTAATGAGGAAGCAGATCTTAAGGCTCTTGCTGCTATTGGGCTCATTTGTATTTTTTATGAGCTGATGTACTAGTGGGTAGAAAAGAGACAGACTCTCTACTGGCAGATTAACCAGCCCTTTAAGAGTGCCTGCTATTAATTTTGGTTATTCATCTGCATATCTGTCTCTGCCCAACTGTGTCATGACTATTGCTCCTCGCAGCTCACTTCATTTAACCAGGAGCTTTTTACCACTGAAATCTGTCAGCTTGTTTTGTTCTCTTACAAGATCTAACCTCTAGTCATGATCTAGCTGAAGATGAGATCTTTCATTTCCACTAGTGGGAATAAAATGATCTCTGATACTAGAAATTTTAACATAATAGTTATTGATCACATGTTTATTCACTATGTTACTGACATGATGGTTCCTGACAGCAATTGGTACCTCTATTATTTTCCTTAATAAAATAGGCTTTGCTAACCCCAGACTGCCCTAGCTGTGACTCCAAAGGAGTCTGTCGTACTGTCAAATTTTCTGAATGGAATACAGCTTAAACTCTCTGTTGCCTTAAAATTTCATAGACAATTCCCTTGATCTTCCAATGGAAGAAAGACTAGCTTGTACCAGCTTTCAGACAACAGATACTGTGCACTCAACTGGAGAATATTTCCCTCTGTTTTGCCAAAGCTTGTCCTTCTTACGCATCTTAATTCTAAAGGAACAAGGCATACAATCTATTTCTTTAATGACTTCACTTTCATTTTCTTGACTCTATCTGACTATAATTACTGATCTTGGATTATTACCACCTGCCTACAAAGTGCAGGAAATTATAATTTCAGCAGGGTTATACAGTACATTACTGTGCAGTTAATTTAACTCTGCTCCTGTTCCACTACTGCTTCGTTCACTTAAGGAACCAGAGGAGTTTTCTCAAGCATTCCATGGATCTGGTAAGTAGGAGTCTGGAATCTGCTGTTCTTTACCTTGAACAGCTATAAATTCTTGCTTATACAAACAGAAGACTGCTAATACACTGTATATTATCCATGTCTGCTCTTTATGAGACCTCAACATGACTGCTTTGTAGTTCACCTGATATAGAAACAAGTGATGTAGCAGAGTTGGAATTAGATCACATCAAATATGTTCTCTTTGCATTTACATTTGCTTTCATGTGAATTTTACTTATGGTCTTTCCTATCTAAGAAACATGCTGCAACCACAGTGGTCAATGCCAAAAGAACCACTTGGTACAGAAATCAATGCTTTCCTTAGAGAGGCAAGTGTCTGCCCTCAACGTGAATCTTTTCTCTGGTGTTCATTTATTCTGTTACTGTTCTTACGAGTCTGAGGGTTAGCCACCTCAAGGAATATAACTGAAGAAGACTTCCTCTCATAATTCCGCTAGATTTACAACACTATTAGATTCTCCAAATCAAGCTATTTTCCTTACACTGTCTTTAAAGAAACCCCCTGCCTGCTTTGTGATGCTGAAATAACACAAAAAAACCCCATAACCACTGCAAGATTTTGTCTGTGGATTACCATTTATGTATCCTTTCAATTATTTATTCAATTCATTTTCAGTAACACTTAATACCTATCTAGTCACATTTGGTTATTTACACAGAAAGTTTAGCATTTAGATTTTTCTAGCCTAGATGGAAGCAGGCACACTGCAAAGCTCGAACCATTACAGATTTATCACAAATCCTATCACACCATATCTCTTTTGTGCCACAGCAAACAGAATATATTTAATACAGCTAAACAATCAGACTGCCCAGATGCACTAGATCTGTCATGAAGCTGTCTTCCATAAGATTAAAGAAAATAAACTGCCATAGATACACTTATACTATCTCAAAATCTAGGTACTTTCAAAAAATGCAAGGTAGGAAAGAAGCTGTTTCTAGCTCTGTCCTATAAAAGTAGGCTTCTGTATCACCTGCGTCTGGGATTTTTACATGTCTTCCCATAGACTGGGGCAGTCAACCTTTGTAATCAAATTTCAGTCAAGGATGTACACATAAACTCACATTATTTAAAACAAGTTAAAAATTTTGTGAGTTTGTGAACAGTTCTACAAGCAAATTCTTTTCCTACACTGTTTATAGTAGGCAAACACAAAAATAACTGAATATCAGCTGAGACAACTTTAATGTCTTATTTTAGTGAATATTAATTTATTGAGGTCTGAACAGATTCCATACAATAGGATGTTAATATGAACATCCCTTCTTGAAAAGATTTTTCTCCTCTTACTGTCTCTACTTTATTATTTCTATTATTGCTATTACTGTAATTATTATTGACTGTGAGATAATATTTTCCCAAAGGAGAAGATAACAAAATAACTTATTTCATTATTTCTCTTTCTGCTATCTCCTATACAGCTTGCTGTTTGATACTTCATTGTTCAGAACAGCTCCCTCTGTGTATCTGTAAGCTGTGAAGAATATTAAGAAGGAGGCTGCAGGTCAAGATTTGCTCTATCTGGTTGGATGTGTGTGGCCTCCGAACTGAGAGCTAATACTAATATAGAAGGCCTATAGACTAGAGTTTTCATTCACAAGCTTCCTGCAATTTTTAAAAGAAAAAAAGCCATTAAAAGATTACATCATAAATTAATCTTCAAAATAATCCCTGAAACAGGAGTCAGAACAGAACAAAAATGATTCTGATACTTATTGCAAGTGTAAATATGATTCAAAACTGCAACCACCTTGTCATGTTTATACACAAAAGACTAACTTTGAGACACTAAATTACAAGGACCAGCCCCAGTTACAGCACCTGTGCACTCCTGGACATATGTGAAATGATAAAAATGAATGCACAGCGGCCTTAAAGTTCTACTCCTTTTGACAAATCAGCACAATCTCTATGGTAAAATTACAAAGCCCAGGTCTTTCTGAAAACAGAACAGTTCTATGCATTAGATGAGACATGGTTTGCTCTTGGAAAAAAAATGAAGTTGTTGAAATGTCTTTGTTAAAGGAATGAAAAGGAGTGAAAAGGAAGAGAAATTACTGAAGTGACTCAGAAGGTAGCTACAACCTTTATTTTTAAGAAAAAAAGCCCCTAATAACTGGGGGAAAAAATGGACATAAGTAGGAACATGGATTCAAGGAGACATCCTGAATCACTAAGTCTCTGGAAACCAGAAAAGAGTAAAATTAAACTATAAATTAATTCTTAACTGACTAAGGCCTATCCCTTTCTGTATGTCAAAAATCAGTGATTTCATGTGTATGTCTTCCAGAATGTTGCAATTACTACTTGACAAAAAGGCCCAGGAAACAAACATGGATCCTTCCCTTAGAAGGGGCATCTGAATCTCCTGCCTCACACAGAGATTGCAGGAAAAGTATTATCAAAAGGAGACAATTCACATATAGGAAGATGCTGAACTAAGCTTTCTGCTAGGTGGCTCAGCAAGGTAACAATTTTGTAAATGGGATGGGCACACAGTGTCCATGCACTTCGAACAATACGAGTGTTCAAAGGAATTTTTTATGCCAATCTTTTGTGCCTATGTTCAAGAGAAGTTTTTTGTTTAGTTTGAGGTTTTTTGCTTGTTTCTAACCTGTTCAAACTCTGGAACTTGTGCCTCAATCAAAACGTGTGACTAAATGTATCCCTTCGCAGTAGCAGAATAAACATCTGGAATTATTCTAAGTAAGCCTCGACTGGCATACTACTGTCACAGGGACTCTCCTAACATAGCACAATACAAAGAACATTCTGGAGGCACATAGGAATTCTTCTGGATACCTTGTATTTTATTGATCACAACTGCTACAAAATCTGTCTGAAAACGCTAACAAAATACCTAAGCCATAGGAATACAAGAGGTGTTTGAAGCAGAAGTAGCTTCAGAACTGGAGAGATTACAGTTCTCAATTTAGGAGACAGCTCTATGTTGAGGAGCCAACAGAGCGAACATTAAAGTGTCTTGGATACTTAATATAATCTTATCGTTAGGGTAGCCCCAGTATTGGCAATGATGCCCTTGCTGGCATGTTCTTTATTTTACATTTCTGATACATAACTTACAAACATGAAAATAAGGTTTTAATGTAATCTAAAGGAAAAATAAACACCAGTTCCAGGCAACAATATATGGTTATCATTAACTTCATGTATTTAGTTAGAAAAAAAAAATTAAAGTGGAATTTATACTATATCCCAGTTCAGAATCCCTGTGGTAAGTATGCACGGCCTTCACGGAATTCTTTATGCTGTCATTAGTGAGCTTTACAAATGAGAGTAGTGGCACTATGCATTTCTTAGGGTATTGCTTTGACATCACAGAATCACAGAATGTCAGGAGTTGGAAGGGACCTCGAAAGCTCATCCAGTCCAACCCCTGCCAGAGCAGGATCACCAGACCAGGTCACACAGGAACACGTCCAGGCGGGTTTTGAAAGTCTGCAGAGAAGGAGACTCCACAACCTCTCTGGGCAGCCTGGGCCATGCTCTGGCACCCTCACAGTAAAAAAGTTTTTCCTCATGAATGGGATGACATGGGATAACAGTTCCTCCACTGCATATTCAGAAACCTAAAACAGCAAAAGTGATGTGGTTCATTTTCTGAGCAAACAATACCATTCTTGATATATTTTATGGACATATATTGAGAGTCCATGTTTTCACATGTGTGAAGAACTTTTAAAAGCTTAGAGAGATTAAAGTAGTTTTCATTAAAACAGCTTTAGTTCACAAACCAGAAATAACTACATTAAGCTAGTTCAAATGTAAAAGAAGAGAAGTATTTCTATTAGGGGAAACCTCAGTAATAGTAGCACAACTGAACATTTATAGCTTAAATTAAAAGAATCTAATTTTATTAAAAAAATATATAGTCAACACAGCAATAAGGTATTTAGAGTTCACAGTTTCTTGCATTCTTCCATATCTCTGATTCATTGTTGCATTTATAATGTTATTTAAAGCTCACTATTTTCTAAAGATGCAAGTCTTTCAGCTTTAAAATATGTATTGCTCAAAATCTCAGAAAAAATCCTTCTGCTGTCAGGAAATGAGTAATTTTTTATTCTTCACATGCTAGTTGTGGTCCACATGTATTTTGTCAAAATTTATCCTCAGAAAAACAGCAAAATCAATAGAAAAAACTCTAGTGAAAACCGTCTGCAATGAAGTATAGAATGAATGCTGTTAATCTGCTAAACAAGAAAGGAAATTAGAGGTGGACTGGTTGCTGGGAGAAGTACCATTGTACATTTAAAGTACCATTTTCTTAATTAAGTTTATTTGTAAACAAATCTTGACACACAGTGCACCATTTGTGATCTAATATTTTCTGAACAAAAATAAAAACACTGTAATATGGGTATTGACAGCTAAATCCCTAACATAATTAAAAGGTAGCAAATAAAATACTATAGTCTACAATAAAACGTGAGCTGGTGAAATTATTACCTCCTTTAACTGGGGTTATTATACCTTTCTTTTAGAGTTATAAGTCATTCTTTAAGCTAACAGAATTTTAGATTTGTTCAGCACCTTTGAACAAATTATTCTCAGATTGTTTCATATTGGTACCTACCTTTCTGATTTGACTTTCCACAGCACCACTGAACCATTTGAGAGGTACTGAAATAATCGACATTTATTCTGATTGGCAAAATTCTACCCTCCATTCCACATTCATTTTACGTTGGGTTCCTTAGATGCCCACATCAACGGTTATGATAGACAGTTAGTATGCACACTTCCCCAAGACATACCAAAATGTTGAATGTTCTCCACCAGTCTCCTGAGCACCTCAGAAATAGCTCAAAAAAACCCCTTAAATTTCTATCCTCAGACCTTCCTTCCCCAAAGGAACGAGCAGTGTGAAAAACAACTATAGTTCTATATTTTTATTTAAAAAAAAAAAAAAGGAAAAAAAGAAAGGAAAAAAAAAGCCCTATTCCCCAGGGATATACTTGTGTAGCAGTGGGAATCAGCATGCATTACTTTATAGCAGTACATTCTGCATGCTTAGCTCTTTAGTATATAAACTCACTTCATCAACCCAATTATTTCTCTTTTTTTTTTCCTGGTTTTTTCCCCCCAAAGTAACTCTAAACTACTTTAAAACACCTTCATTACAGAAATGATTCAACCAGCACTGCTGCAAACCATGGAAATGTAAAAGCTGTTAAAAATGTATTAAATGCTGTCCATGCCACAAGGGTACTAGTGTAAAATGACCTTAAGTTTAAAGGCTCCCTATGAAGGCAGAACAGTAATCTGCTCTGCTTCTCCTAATGAATAACAAATGGGCCTTCACAATTCATTTAGTTCAGTACACGCTGCCATTACAACCCTTTTTTTTTTTTAACTTTGTGGTAATGTATCATCTTGCCTGACTCTATGTCATCTTCTTGAAGGTCACCAAAGGTATGTAACTTCACGCTTAATAGTGAAAAAAAGAAGGAAGGAAAAAGAGATATGACAAATTTTGACAAAGCACTGACCATTCCAATACACTGCATCACACAGTGAAGCTCATACTTCCTGCACAGAAATGCTTCCGGTATTGTTGAGAAAGTCAGAAAATCACTGAAGTCTTCAAAATAATTCTGCTTTTCAATTAATAACTAAAATAGAACAATATCTGGGAAAGAATTATTTGAGTTTCTGTTACTCACTCTTGATTTTTGTTAAGCCCTAATTATAATCTGAATCTGAACATTCAAGAAAGGAATTAAAAGACCACTAATATTTATCTTTTTTTCACAAGTATTTAGAAACATGTATTATGTTGCTATGGACAATTAGCCTTTTATCCTATATTAGTCGGTAGTTTAACTTACCCACCCTAAGGTTTTAATTATCCTCTCAGTCTGCATGCTTAGGCCTCAATTCATGCAGCTGGAAATCTGCCTCAGTGATGTTATAACCTTGTTAATGTAACAAAAGAGGAGTTTACTTAAAACTGTACTGACTGTGGACTTAAGCCAAATTTACTTGAAAGAGGAAAGAGACTGTCAAAAATCCTACAATAAACACAGAAATGCAGTTCTTTCATAACCTTCACCTTAATTCATATAGACAAGCAATTTACATGTAAGTGGATTCATATGGCCTGCGAGGGGCCTTCTCTCTGGAGTCGGACTATTCTTTGTACCCTACCCCTATCTTTAACAAAAAAAGCTCCAACAGCTCACTTTACAGAAATGGCAGAGTATCTGCAATCTTTTTTAATCACAATAAAACATAATTAAGATAAACATTTACAAAGCTAGTCAGTATCAATAAAGACAGCATAATTTCACAAAGTCAATTTCAAGTAAGTTCAAATAGTCCTTTGTCAAATACATATTTTAAATTCAATAAAGGTTTTATTTAAAGAGTGTAAAGTTGCACTCCTAATGAGGTAATAGTTACATTAGCCTTAAGTGGAAGTTGCTTGTCATGTGCTGATATCCCTCATTCATTTGGTTGCCAAATTACAGTGGGGATTTCCTAAATTCATTGTTAATTAGATTAATTTTTAGACTAGATACTAACAAAAACCTACATTAGACTAAACAAGACATCATAGTGTTGAAGGGAGATACCTTTCTAAAAGAGAAAAAATATAAATAATATTTCTTAATACAATTGTGAAAATACTGTAGGTCATTTTCATCATGGCTGGATCCTTGTATTATTATTTTTAAGACAGGATCCCATGGGAAGGGCAGTAGTGGGTACCTGGGTGGTACACATGTATGCATAGCCACAAAACCCAGAAAAGTCTCTGTTTCCATTTCACCAATTTGTTTTCAGTTGTTGACAAAATAATCTGGGCTGGCAAGGAGGGTAATGGGCACCAAAACCAAAACTGAGGAGCAGTCAAGTTTCCTTCATGCCTGCTGAAAGTTTAAATATTTTTCAATAGGTGAAAAGTCTTTTATTTAAGTTCATGAATGTCAGAATATTTTCCACTCTATTAAGAGGTTATCAGGTTCCTGGATGTCAGATGACGGTCTACCACACTTCTTGGGCTTCTACTCTTTAGATGTCAGCTACTACTCTCTACTTTTTTTGCTACTGGATTTCACACTAGTCCCAACACCAGCTCCTCCTCTAACCACTGCAGACATTAACTACTTACCTTTGGTTTACAGACTACACAGAAAACTAAAAAGACTTTCTCAAGATAGTCATACAAGACCTGGATGAGGTTGTCCAGCTCACAAAAATACTCATTAGTTATCAAACACAGTAAGTCTCCTAAATGGGAATGAGAAAATGCCGTATTTTTGAGATTTTAGAATGAGGGGTGTTATAAGCTCAGATCGCTCTTCCTATTAACTGCATCACTCCTTCCTAACCAGTCTTTGGGACATAGCCTGCCATAACGTGCAGACAGCTAAACACAACTACCATGAAGTCCCCTGACTACTGCTCTACGTTTGATGCAATAACATCCTGTGCTCACACCTGATTGCATTTTATCCAGAACTCTTCCAGCCTAAAGAAATATAGCAGGATATAAAATTACATTCTTATGGATGTAGATTTGAATGGAACTAGAATTTCATTCAGTAAGTTATATTCTCAATCCACACAATTTAAAGATTCTAGAGTATCTAGGCTAGCTTTGATTCTGTGTTGCACACAGAGGTCACCTACCTATTCTATCCTGTAAACTTACCTTCAACATTTTCTCCTCAGTATCTATTTGTGTTTCCTAACCTAAAGAAAACTCAAAGAGGGTGAAAAACAAAAGAACAAAGCAGTACATTTAATGACTGTCTCTGTTAGACCATTCTACATTTTCCCTCCCACCTGGAAGATGAGAATCATGTAAACTAGTCTTCAAAGAATGCCAGACGAGTCTGTTGGGAAGCAAAAAGAAGAAACCCAAGTAGCCAGAATGATTTTAGCAATATGGTGCTCCTCAGAGGCCTGTGTGGCCTAATTTTGGTCAGAGTCAAAGATAAACTACATGTCTGAGGTAGGAATGGTTAGAAACTGGGAAGAGTTTAACCACAAAAAAGTATTTTTTACATTTCTAATCTAAGCCACTAAATCACAGTTCCCCTTCTTAGTATCTACATATTTACAAAACTAAAACTAGATGGGTTTTGAGGAATTCACTATTAAATGTGAGCAAAAAAAATACACCAGGTCTTTCACTTGCATCCTCCAATACACTTTTAAATACTAAAATGCAATATAATAAGCTCAGCACTCCTATGAGCTCCTCTACAAATGCAAAATTTCTATTTACCAACAATTGAAAAAAATCTTTCCATTAACAATACTCTGCATAAGTCTGTGCTGTCACCAAGCTTTTGTTTCACCTTGAAAAGTTTATTTATTCAGTTGAAGACACTTCATCCTAAGGAAACAAGCCAAGGTGTCTTTATAATGTGATGTTTATCCTGAACACAAGCTTGACTATAAGATGTAGCACAGACTTACATAATATACCTTCTTATATAGAGCTTTTCTTTGCTAAGATACCCTGGTACATTGCACAACAGTATGGACATAGCCAAGTTTGTTCACGATCAGAGAAAATTGAGATGAGCTCAACCTGATTACCATAGTCATCACGTAAGTCATGATCTGTCAGTCTCTGCTAAACAGCAGTACAGCACTGAAAGGAGAGGTATTCATTAGAAATTCAGTGCTTTAGCAGATTTTTGTGTGCTATGCCATATTTTAGCAATCATATTTGAAGAATTCTGGTTTTACTACAATATTTCTACACTCACATCATTCAGATAGTGTTGACAGTGATAACATGATACATGTACACACTGTTATTAAACAATAATCCATTAATTTAGTTTAAATGATACAAAACTTTAAATTTCATTGGTTCTCCATTTTCAGAGATCTGAGTTTACTTTAAGTTCAGCATTATCCCAGTGGGGAGACCCTCAGCTCATAACTCCTACCATTTAGCTGAAGGTCCTGGGTCTCAAGTATGCAAGATTTGCCACTGGAAAAAGAAAAAAAAACCTGACCCATCATATTTTGAGGTTTAAAATGCAGAAACATCTGCTAGAATCATATACCATTGGCTGAGGTTAGGAACATGGGAGCCTGCAGTTGATCAGTGCTGCCCTAGGTGTCACGGAGGCCAATGGGAATTACACTAAGAGGGTTTCAGTAGACAAGGGCGTAATTCAGTCAGCTTAAAAAAAAATCCATGAAACAGAAGCCTAACTTTTTCTTTTTTTAATTTATTTTTTATTTTCAGCCTCCTACTCCTTCCTTTCTGTCTTTTGAGCCACTTGTTCTTTTGAGTGTATATATATATGTATATATTATCAGAGGTGGAGGCCTTCATATTCCTATCCTGGCTGAACTTCAAAACAAATGTCATCCGATTTCATCATTTTTATCACTACTATTTTTTAGCTAATAAAAGCACTTTTAAGGTAGTTTTAGAACAAACTATATATATAGCTTTTTCAAGATCAGTAAATACATAGTACATTTTTTTTCTACAGTATTGTTCTTCAGATAAAATGCTTTTGTTGCTTATATTTTCTTACATTAAAAAAAAAAAGAAATTGTGCAATAGAAACCAGACAAAAAGTGTTTGACACTCAGTTGATAGCATACAAACTTTTTCTTCTTTATCTAAAAAGTTAAGATTGCTAAACTCCCTAGTAGGTTGACTTAGATACAAATAGTAATCTTCCTTAGAAAATAGAAACATACTTCAAACTGTAACTTTCCTCTGGAAGAATTCAGACCTGGATTTTCATTCTTCATGTTTGTACAGCCCTCTGCTTTTACCGTTGTTCATGTTTCACTGAATAGTCATGTTTCACTCACAGTCCATTCTCACTTTTATATACTACCTTCTCATCACTGTCCCTTTCTGAATACTATTCCACCTAACATGAATTTAGAATGCTACAAATCAATATATATCATAGTTTAAACTGGTGTATCTTAAAATCTAACACATTTACAAATTAAAAAAACCCAGAAGTTTAAAAAGACTGTTTTAAAAAAAAAGGAAAAAAGAGAAGCAAATGTGGTGACTTACAATTGCAATTATTTCTTCGAATTTTCATTTGCATTACAAAAGACTCTGCATCTCAAAGTTCTTCAAGCAGCTTGAGACACCTGTAAACCTGAAGCTCTGTTAATTCTGTCTTCTATGCAGTTCAATCACTAGAGAATGTCATGTAACTGTCATATCTCACTCTTACAGTGTGCATTTTACAGCAATCATTTTGTCACTTGTATTATCTTGTAAATTGACTGCTGCATTACAGGGCAACAGAAGACGCAAAAGGCTATTCAAAGTGTGGCAATTAATCTTTCCAAAGTGTATCAGGTGATTTAATGTAACTGGTTTATAAAAAAAAAAGTTTTAAAAATAATCTGATAATTAACTGTGTGTTTTAGTGTAAGGAAGCAATGTGAGAGGAAACAGCTAATACTTCAGAGAGAAAATAAATTTTAGGAACATAGTTCAAGAAAAACAGCCAAAGAATATAAAGAAGCAGCCATTTATGGACCTCTTGTCTGTGAATTTGTTTAACTCCTTTTTGAATCAGCTGATGCCATGCTGCCCTCTGTGGAAGCAAGTTCTAGAAGGTCACCAACCAACCACTCCATAAAGCAGCACTTCTATCTTTTTTGAATCGATCACTGATTAACTTCAGCAAGTGCCCGGTATGCCTCATGCTGGGGGATCTGGCAAACAACAGTTCTACGTTCAGTTTATGCCTTCCTTTGAGATTCTGCAAACTTCAAACATATCCTCCCCCTGCCTTCCCCTCCCCAGAGAGAACAGTCTTTAAGTCTCTCCCTCATAAAGCAGCTGCAGGATCCCCTTGATCTCTCTACCATTCAGGTTCTGGGGAAAGCACTCAAGGAATAAAACCCCTGAGAAGTATTGTGGAATTTCCAACATAAAATGCTTCCTGGAGCACTGACTGTTATTGTTCTACTGAGGCAAGGTACCTGAATGGATAGAGAATAATAGCAACAAAATTGGAAAGAAAAGTGCACTACTAGGATACAGAATGGCAACGACCATTGAAGTCTCTTTCTGCCTGACAGATACCTCAAACTGGTATCATAGGAACCTGGAAGACCATGTTTAAAACTAGAGAGTCAGAAGCTTAAATTTCTATAGTTTTTTGAGAACATTACTCATAGAAATGCATTATAATTAACCTAAAATACTTACGAGACAAAGAAAACAAGCTGGTCAAAATCCAGACCCATTTTGTAGATCAGAAAAGTATGCTTATTTATTATAATCATGATACGTGTTGTCTGCAATATGCTTGGATATGTTTGAACTCTTTCTAGTTCACCTTCTGACAATGCTTCTGTAACATAAGAAGCATTACTGCCATTCCATAATAGAGAGGAAGACATTGCCTTCCTGGGAGAAAAACACTTAAGGTTGTTACTGCACTCTCCCACTGTCTAAAGGGGACAGGAATCATGGGAGAGGCTCCAGCTTCCTTTCCTTGGATACCCATGTAAAAGCAGGCAAAATACAGCCTCTCATATCATGTTTTCAAGAAATCCTAAATAGATCTTACTAACCTCCAAGAGCAGGTGACAATCTACTTTGAAAGTAAATAGGAAAGGGCATAATTTCTTCCCATGCTGATGAAATTTCAAACATCACGAACCTTATAAAACAAAATCAAAGTATACCATAATTTAGTCTGAACACATAAGATGCTCAAGTGAGTAGGAACTTGGTGACACTCCTATGTCTTTAAGAAAAGCGTTTTGCCAAGTAAACAGTTCACTTGTTCTATTCTCACAGAGAAAAACTTTATTGCTTTGTGCCCCTTCATTGTTTACGAAAGAAAAACATCTCTTCATTTTAGTCAAGAAACTTCTGTTCCAGAGAACAAAGCCTTCATTTGGGTTTCTCTAATCTTTATGGTGTTTGCAAGTTGGTGTCAAAAATGTTAGTCAAGGCGTGCTGTGTTACAGGTCTGTGGGGCAAAAGCAGTCGCAAGAGACTTTCCACCCAAGTTAGAAGGAGACCACATTACCATTCTAACTACTTCCTATGGAAGTCACAGTTGTATCAACATCCTGCTGTTTTGTTTGTATTTAACTTGGGATATGACTCTCTACACTCTCAGCATGAATCCCACAATTAAATAGAAGCAGTCCACAGGTTACTTAAAAACAGTCTAGTGTTCTACATTTGAAATGGTAAAATTTTGGGGACAATCAACTTGCTATCCATTCACTGAATGTTTGTAGTATACGTTACCACAGTTGAAACAAATCAAAATAATCTCTTTAATAAAATTACAACAAATAGTAAACTGCTTTCTGAAAATAACTTTTTCTCCACAGCTGTTTATACACTACTGTGTTATCTGACCTATTAAGTAAAGATATGTTAAAGAACTCAAGTTAGAGAAATTATCTTAGCTACCTTTCTCAAAATATAGGCTACATTACAGCTGAAAAAGTTTAAAAAAATTAAAATGTTCATACTTTCAAAACAATACTTTATTAATAGTCTAAGAAATATGATTCTGGTGTATATGCTTAAAATTCAAATCAAGATTATCCTTTAATGTCATGTATCCACTACTACTTATTTAGGCTAGAACTATCCCCAAGGTAGGTGCTGGCTTTTTTCAGAATATACTAGCATTTTTAAAAGGAGCATAGACTAAGCATCTTTGCCCACACCTTGCAGTTAAATACCTGTTTCCAGTGTAGACAAGAGAAATCATTATCTACCTTCTTGGTTTCCTTTCTGAAAAGAAGGCGTGGGGGGACAGCACTGCCTAACTGTAACACAGAAAGCAGACAGATAGGAAAGTATCCTTTTAAGTGGTTTTAAAGAGTGAGTTCCAAGCAATTTCAAGGAGTAGTTCCAACCTTAAATCACCCTGCCAATTTCTCCTACCTTGCTACATTGCTTTCCTTCATCCTTCCTGCTGCATGGAAGAACCCCAAAAAATAAATTAACTTCATGACTACATGCAAGCAGAGTCCCTACAATTTCATCAGGGATTTTTCTGTCAATGAGTGTCATGCTTCTGGCCTGCATATGTATTGAACAGGTGAATTGCATATACAAGTACTCTGAAAAGTTCCAGATGCACTGGACTTACCACTCACACAGAGATTTCACACAGAAGTGCTTTTGACCATAGCTGTACCCAAAGCAATGAGGAAGAAATTACTGTCCTGTGGGTGACAGCCTCACAAGGTGGAGTAATTAGGACATAAATAAAGGAAAACATGTTGAGTTTTTCTTTCTTTCCCTCCCCAAGTGTCAGTCTGAGATGCTGATGGATGGAAATAGTAAGAGGAGAATGTAAGGCAGGGACATGAGCTGATTTGTCCAGGTGCTGGAAATATCTAGATTCTCTGGACATCCAGTAGTCCTTGTCAGAGCTGTAGCTCCTGCTGAGCTTCTACACGGATGTGAAATCCACAAATTACAAACCAGTAAAAGTTACAGATGGAAAAAATGGGTATGTCTGCAGAAAACCAGATCTATGTTAAACTTCCTTATACTTCTGCCACTAGTACTTCATAAAGCATTCTGACTTTGCTACAAACTCTAACTGTGACTCTCTAGTTTTACATCTTACTCAGTCTTCCCTTTAGACTGTGATCCTTGACTTCCAGAATCCATTCAAAAACTTTCTTGAATCCTGCAATATCCTCAAAAGTCCACTTGAAGCCATTTGGATACTTGGCCATGCTCGAATTTCCTGCACTAAAAGGAAGGAAGGGACTAGTCAGACCCGGTGACATACAAACAGACAAGACACATTTTCTTCCCTGCAACAAGCAAGCTTCCTGCTTACTCTGCAGAGCTGCTCATACTCCGTTTCTTGAACCAAACGGATTTAAACGCTGGTCTTGCACCCGAGACTGGCATCTAGTGGCAAATACAAGTGTCCTCTCCTTGTTTGGCAGAGCAGCTGAACCACTAACCCGGCAAGTAGGACTGCAGCATATTCAGCACTTCTGCAAAGGGTGGCAGCTGAATGGTTGGACCGAATGCTTGGTGGAAAAAGTATTTTATCCCTTTCTTCCCGCAAATATTTCATCCTTGACTATACACAGGTGCTGTTAAATGAATAAAGTAAACATACCAAAAAACAGAGATAAGCAATATTAATTTATTATTTTCAGTGAAAAAAAAGGTGGACACTCTTAAACAAAGAAAGGGATGTTTAATCTTATACTGTCACTGTAAGAAAACTTACTGCAAAAACTAATTTATAAATAATTTTTTTTGGACATCACAGCAATGTTCTATTTTTGTTACCAAATGACAGGACCAGTAGCTGGTTATTTTATTAGGAGATGTTTAATGCTTCATTACTGAAGTACTCTGATTTATTCCACATAAGGGAAAATATATATTCATCTGGAATTTTGTAGTGAATCCCAGGACAAAGTCACTTCCAACAAAACTGATTTAGCAATACCCACAGGTGATGGCATGAACTCTATCAAAAGCAAGGAAATAGCTTTTCAAACTCTTGGCAAGAATTTCATTCAGGATACTCTGAAAGCTTCAGAGCACTGAGTGTACTGAGTTGACTGCTAAAGGACACACTCAACAATTAACAGCTGGATCTCAAAACTTGAGAATTCACAGATCTTCAAGTCAAAACATGAAGTTCAGTCTTTTGAGGGATTAATTCCATTGTCACTCGCTACTAAGTGTATTGCTTCTCACACATAACTAAGTCACTGAATGATCATCAAATTAATGCAAAACAACAATGAAATAATTTTCTTTTTTAAAAAATCATGTATTTAAACATATTTCTAAGTAGATTAAACACCACAGAAAGTTAATTTAAGGACTTTTTACCAAGAAAAATCTAAGTTTTGATAACCAAGTTTTGGGGCTTTTGGGGAAGTTGGGTATTTTGGTTGGTTAGTTGGTTTTTAACTTCAGTGGTTGCAGCTTGAAGATTACATGCGTATAATTTAAAAGCTGAACTAACAAAAACAGTTGATATTTTGTCTACCTTTTCCCTCACATGCCGTTACACTTTCTTTTAAGAGTATTGGCCCTCCAGGTCAAACTTTGTATCTTACAAAGGGAACACAATTTTGACCGTTTCAAAAAAAGTGATATATCCCATAGAGTAAAATCCATTTTCATGAGGACAGACATTTATTTCACATACATATATAAAGCAATTTCAATATTATAGAAATACTCATTTATCTATCTATACACCTATCTAATTTTGTTACAAGCAGATTTATGAGTTTTGGAAGGAACTACCATATAGGAAAGGACATATGTATGAAAGCATTGTGGACACCTTGTGGTCGTGAAAGTATGCTCCATAAATACGGCATTTCTGAAACATCTGAAAAAAACACCACCACATCGCAGCGCAGAAACTTCTACCCTCAAGCTCTTCACATTACAAAATGAATAAGCTTTTCTAGGCAAGCCTTGTGAAGCTCTCAGTAGCCTGTGCTCCTTCTTGTGGACTCTCAGAAAACAAAAACAATGTCTGGAAAAATGCAAACTTAATATGTTTTTCTAACTACCAATTTTTAAGTTCAGACCAATTGAAACATTTCTATGGATGATAACTACATTAAAAAACCCAACCATTAACATGCCTTCTGTCACACTCTGCAATACAGAATTTTTTTAAAACTATCACCTATTAAAAAAAAGTGCATTGATTTTTTTTTTTCATGCTCAGAGATAGAAAGAGCACAAAGCATTAAGACAATTAGGCAAGATGATGGATTTGAACACATGCTGTATTTTACTGTTAACATGTATGTGTAACTTCCATTAATGTCAGTATGAATTATGTGTGCACTGCTAAAATAATATGATCATAACAAAAATATTTCCTCCAGAACTAATAAAGTAATATTTTTAATAGACATCTGGAAAAAGAAATCACCTATTCAGAAAGTAAAATGCAAGTGCAAATCCTTCTCCAAACTTAAGTTTGTAATTCTTTAAATCAAATCCTATTTTTTCATGTTGGCATCAAGCTCAGAATAACTTGATGTTTATCTCCTTCCATCAAACTACCTTTCATTTAATGGGTACTTATCTAGTTTTCAGTTCAAACAGACCAACCAGATAATAAACAAGATTAAGCTGCTATCCATTTTTATTCTAAACTTCCTTAAATAACTGAATATATATGGGAACATGTAATGACAACTGAAGAAGTCATCTAAAAGTGACAAATGATTGCAGTCAGTAAATTAAGATGGATCTTGGCAGTGTCCAGCCTAGAATGCAGAGTTATGTTTGGAACTTGAACATAATGTAAGCACGGAAAATCATCATTAATGTTCTTAAACACACAGTTCATGGCTATTTAACAGTAAGCTAGCAGCCAAAAACTGTAATAGCTCAATATTAAATTTAAAAAATGATAAATAGAAGTTGTCGTCAATACTGCCAATTCATAAATTATCTTAAAATTTCAAAGAGAAGACACACATTTTAGTATAGATCGAATTATCATTATTCTGTCAGCGGATGTCTGGGTCTTAGCTAGCTTTTACAATCTCTTTTTGAGACTACCATATTCATTTAAAAATTGCCATATCTAGTATATCCTGTTGTAATGCAGCAGTTCTATAGACTTTGTTTGTCATACACTTATTTCAGTGAGCAATTTCAAAAATTAAACTACTGTAATGAAATATTTGAATTATTTCTAAAAGAGGTTTACTAATACATTTGTATCTATTAATGTATGTTGTTTAATATATCTTATTAAATTAAACAATCTGAAATTAAGATTTAGATTTAATTTAGATTTAATAGCAGTCATGTAGCCCTTCCTATACACAGAGCTCAAAAAAATGAATAAGGATGTTCATTTTTGCTTCTTTGATTTAGTACTAATGTTAAAGAGGCAGTAAAAAGAAAAAAAGTCAGTACAATCATGTGAATTTCGGTCATCATTCTATTTGTTCTACCTGTTTAGTAATTCTGTGCTGTGATTTTGTATGTTTTGTTCTGTTCATTAACTCTATTTCCTATCTCCTACACCAGCAACACCATCCTGACACCAGATAGCCATTTTAATTTCTTCCCATCTCACTACAAGCAATAAAAGGTCTGTCTGATTCCACCTCCAATATGAACTCAGCCTTGTAAGATATTTCACAGAAACTAAAGTTAGGATAGGAATAAAAACAGTAATAGAATAGATGGCTTTTTTAAATGAAATTAAGTTCTAATTCTAAGTTATTAGCTGAATCATAGATTTCAGGGGGAGTAATTTGTGTATGAGTTAGAGCATTAGGCTCTTATAGGTAACGACACAGGCCAGGGTAGCTGGGAAAGCTACCTGGTAGAGGATTAGGTAACCTTCTGTGGCCTAAGAAGGAAAAAGTATGCATTATAATTAATTGCATATTATTATTACAGGTTTTAAGGGTTTTGTTAATGTAGAATATCAAATTAATTTTAGATCAGTTCAGGATTAAAAATGAAAACTGTATATAATTGCTTCTGTTGACAGAAAAAAGGTAACGGCAGAAAAGGTCTACATACTTACACAGCTAACAAAGTAGCAATTCAGAAATCAAAGGTAAAAAAGAAAAATAAGAATGAATTCTTCTACAAGAGAAACCATACTGATGACTAAAACACATTATATCTTTATATCTAATTTTAAATTCCAAACCGTTCCTAAGATGGACCTTGGATATTGGGTCTTTCACCACTAGTACCATCCATGCAGTCCTTTATTCATCAAATAGCTTTTGCCAACCTCACTTCTCACACTGAAGATACACACCTTACCACAGTTCTGTGAGATCCTATGTACCCAAACAAAAAAGTAGCAATAACAGAAATAAAGATATTACCCTTTTTCCCCCTATGTTGCTCAATAACTGATAATTATGATAAAAAGAAAAATATATTACCATTATGATGAAAAACAAGCATGCTCTCAAAGAAACAGACCAAAGTACTACATAGAAAATAGATAACTACATGAAATACACTGCACTGAGCATCTAAGGTATCATAGGCATAATAATACGTAGATATAAAAAAACCAGACAACTAAAAAAAGTATCCATTATAGAATATAGTATCACATACTACTCTAATTCATATGTGTTCCTATTTTTCTTTATAGATATACACTTCATTAGAGTAAAAAGCAGAAATTCTTTTGATTTCACTGGAAACATTCATGCTTACATTACAGCATTTCTGCGCTTATTTTATACGGCCGCCATTCTTAAAACCTACTTTTATAAAACTCTAGTAAGCATATGTCTCCATTTCCACTTTTTCCTGTTTACAACAACATTATTAAAACCATTTTTATGAGGTAAAGGATGGTAAATACATCCTTGAAAATGTAAGGATATCTACAACAACTCAGCTGAAGTTATATATGGCTTAAGTGTTTTGGGTTTTTTTTCCACTTTCAATAAAAGTTTCAAAATTACAACTGTTAATTTTCTCTACACACCAGTCTAGTCAAGTCATAAGAGGTTCACTCTTTTTTGCCAATTCTGAAGATCATGTCAGAGCTTTAACATCCCATAATTAGAGATATTTACATTCATTGTCGGTAGGGAGTTAGATTTAAATTATAGGTCTATCTTCCTTTCTCATTCTGTACACATATACACAGTGATAATGTATGTGCAAATATATTTTTGTTGTTTTGGGTTTGGGTTATTTTTAACCAATTGAAAAAAACCCTTCTCTTACGGAAAGAAAGCAGTAATTTTAATTTTTCTAGAAATTAGAGAAATCAATGTACTTACTTCATTTCTAGAATTTCTTCCAGTTGTTTTCTTCGTTCTATTCTCAGGTTAGTCAGATGTGCTTCTTTCTCCGCCAAAGACTGCTGTGTTGAGACAAGACGGGCTTTGGTAGAATCTAATTCTTGTCTAGTCTTTTCCAATGCATTCATCAGCTCTTCTACCTAAGAGAAAGAATTTTTTAAGTTCCATAAGCCTAAATACATTAATAAATAAATAAAATAAAACAATAAGCAAATCTTAAACCTATATAAATACAAAAAAAACCCACACAAAATGGGTTCAAATGGCTGTTCAAATCTATTCCTATCTTAACTCATTTAAAAACTAACAAAAGTATCTCTAAATACCCAAAAATCTTAACTTCTCCATGAATCCTTTGAGTAATAAGCAATGTCTATGTAAAACAGAACTAACATGGATAATCAGAAACGTATTTAACCTAGCCCACTGCCACATACGGACACAATTTATAAATATTTTCTGCACCATCTATATTATTTAAATTCAGGGTAGTGGTAACTCATCATAATAGGAATTTCAGACATTTTAGATGCAGATATCTTTTAATAGAAAACTGGTCACAACAACCCATGTATTTTTTATCAAAAAATGCACACACTTCCACGCAAAACCGGTTGCCCAGGGAAGCTGTAGCCTCTTCATTTTGGGGTGTTTTCAGATCTTGACTGAATGAAGCCTGGAGAATCTGATCCAAATTTGAAGTTATCCCTGCTTTGAGCGGGGGTTTAGACTGCATTGCCTCTACTGCCAACTACTAAAACATAATACGATATTTCTACATGTTTTCTTGGGTTATTTGTTAGGCTCGTCCTTCTGTTTTTTAAAAACTGTGTATAGTTTCTGCTAAGCCTCCAGTCTACTTAATTCCAGGCAACATACATTCATGGAAACAGTAGTAAGGATTCCGGACTGCAAAACCATTCATTCATACAGACTTTTGCTTTTAGACAGTATCCTTAAACACCGTTGCTCCACACTTGCAGATTTGTTCGGCAGATGAGAACATAGAAAGGCAGAATCATAGCACTTCTGTATCTTTAGTATCGTTGCCCTCCTTCTCCTACAAGTTCAGTAGGTTCAGTACAGGTTGAGTACCAAACCTGTTGGCTAACTGAATGCTCACCTAAGTTCTGATATATCACATCAGTTACATTTTAAAACATTTAAGGGAATTAAAGACTTGTGGAAAACAAAGCTTTGGATTTGTTAATATATATTAATAACATACTTGTATATTACCAGACAAAAGAGATAAAAGTTTAAAAGAGAGGGGAAAAAAAACCTGTAAAAATTTAAGTATGAAAGGTTTTCAAACCACAAACCGTTAACGCATATAGACTTGAAAGTTATACTTTCATTTACACTTTCAACACAATATTTGCCAGCCAGTTCTTCCTTCACTTTTTGAATATGACCCAAGTTCAAAGTTGTACATTTTCCTAGTTCACTGCCTCACCAACACCTGAAAAGCAGAATTCAACTGGCGGGCTTGTGCAGAAGAAACTGGTTTTCTTTTTATCAACTACTATCAAATATAAATGTGTGAATGCTGAAGTTGCACACACAATCATCTTAGTCTGTTTATTATATAGCTGCATTAGATACTTTACAATGCAAAATTAACTTTTAACACTGAAGGCAATATTATCTAGACATAAAAGCCTAGGGTGGAAAAAGCATTATAAAACATAAACCAATTTCTTAACATAAGCACACATTCACTTTCTTGATAACAGAATTAAAATGATAGCAGGAAAAAATTAAGGGTTAATGCTGTTGTTGGCCTGCCTTCCAGTTTCTTTCTTTTTTTCCACTTTCCAAATATTGAACTGAGTCCTCCATTGGCACATCAGTTCAATAATGACCAAGTAACACATTTACATACTTCTCTTATCGTTGCACAAAGGATTAAGATAAAGTTTGTATTCATGACCGTATTTGTTACCTGTAATATCTCATCCAGCCATTTTCCTCCCAAACTGAAGCACCTATTCTACCTATCACATATACATCCTCAAGACCTTTATTTACATAGAAATACGGAATAGTTGTTGTTGATCAGTGACACATTCTAAAGGCCAAGGTTTAAACGCCTTCAGACTAGAGCAGGCCCTGTCACTGTGGCAAGTCTCCCAGAGCCAGAAATGCCGCCCGACACGGCCCACACCCGCGCGGCCCCCGCTGCCTGCAGCGCCACCTGTCGAAGGGTGAGGCAACCACCGCCAAACCTGAGGTGCTGAGGGCAGCTCCTGACCCAGCCCCGCCAGGCGGCTGTGCCTGGAGGCCTGCTCATTTTCTCCCCACTCTATCTCTTCGTCTGACTACTTCTAATCACAGAGTTTGCCATTTTAGATACCATATAAAGAATTAATAAGAAATCATATTTTGAAAGAGTTTACTGTAAGAACCTCACTGAATACACAGTTCTTTGCTAGGAAGTATTCTACGCCCTGAATACATTATTAACTGGGTTTTCTTCCCCTTAACAAGACAATAGCCTCATTTTATCCTTTGCCTTTTCTAATGAAAGCCTTTTTTTTTTTTTCATTCTTTCGGAAAGCCCAACTGACCCCAGCACTTCAAGGATTGTATTAAAATCAGTACTAGAATTAAGTTTACATTTCAGAACAGCAGAAAACCAGCAAACTAAATCATTATAATTCTTTCTCTGTTTTGAGTCTATTTTAAATGAACACTTTCTACTTCTTCTGCAGCTTTGTATTTTCAAGTCCAATCAGCAGTGTTTCACACTGAGATAAGAAAAGAAAAAGAAATTATTGTGTCTGAAATATACATCTGCATTACCAGATTCTGCAAATTAAAGAAGGTTAGAGTTCAAATGAATGACAGTTTATTAAAAATGCCCTGGAGCATTCCTAATTCCAGATTGGATTCGGCTCAGCACAGCTCATGCTCACACAACACTGCTGCAGTTTGCGGGAATAAGGAGGGGGAGGGACAGTTGCATGTTTTGTCAGGTCAAGTATATTTCTGCAGGATGACAAAGAGCTGGCAACTTCCCAGCAATCAAGGTTAGTATTACTAATACCTTTTGAAGGGTTGGCACTTCATTTTAGCAACAATATTAGCAACAAAAACAAGAGTTTTGGATTTCCCTAACTGACTTTTTCAAGTATCAGCAGCTAAACAAAAACTCCATACCTATTTTAAATTAAAACCTAATTTAACACCAAACATTAATGAATTTTACATGGTAAAATAAAATAAATCCTACTATTTAGTTATGATTCATCACTTTAATACAAGAATATTAACCATTATAATTTTTTCTAAAAAAAGGTTTTAACAAACTATTACATTCATCCCGTACAGGTTTACGTGAGCTGCATTTTTATAATAGGAAGTCAGTCTGTGCAAAAATCCATCCAGCTGTGCTTTCTTTTTTCCATTTACTAAGGAAATGTTCTCGGTTTTTTAATTTTTTTTTTTTTTTGCCAAGTTACGTACTATATAAATTTCAGTTATCTCCAGTTCTATGAAGATTAGTTTTTATTAAACTAATTTGTGCTTTTCCCACCCCCACCCCCCATGATTAAGCATGAGATTGCAAAAAAGGAAAGACTATATTCCTTAAAGTTTCTCTTTCTGGCTTTCCTACAAATTTATTCTGTCAGTGGACTAAAGGATAACACATTCACAGAGATGAAAGAAAAGAGATAAAAACCTGGATTTGTACACACAAATATCCACTTACCAGCTCTTCTGACTCACAGGCTGGAGACCAGCTTTTTACACTAATGGATTGCCTGTGTGTTGCATAGTGAAGGATGAGTGCCAGGCATCCCAGGATCCTGTACCAGCAGCTGCTGGCCATGCAGAGAAACGCTCTACCTCATGACTAATTCAATTACACACCTACAGGAGGTCCAACACAAGTCATGTGGACTTACTGCTCTTAAAATTGCCAACACTGTCCTATAGTATGGTTTGTAAATACCTTGTTTCTTTCTGTTCCTAATGGGAATTTCTCCAGTGTACAACTGCCTAAAAATTTTCATTACAAAGGCGTTTTTCACAGGAGCAAACAGAGGTAGCAAAGTGTCACACTGAGCTTTGCAAGACTTGGAAATAAACTCTTTGTCACCCTACCCTCCACTCCCCATCCCATTTGTCATCTATAGCCAAATTCCTCACTTCTGATCTTCAGTCACAGCCTTTAAACCCAGAAAACCAATACACTTATAGAGGCTGATGTTCTTGAACCTTTCCAAATGAGGAAATTAGACACATGTTGCCTCTCACAATTGTGGATATTGATAGAGAATAAAAAATTAACCATACTCTAGAATTTATATAAGCTTTAAAATAAACATAATAAGTGAAGGATTTGACAGAAAATGAAGTAGAACATTTATAAAATCCAGGATAATAGTTCATTTTCAACTTGACTGCTGTTTTTTTTTTAAATCATAATAGTGTAGGCAAGTAGGGCCCAATGACATCCACCAGCGGTGGTATAACATAAATTACCAGAAGCAGTGAAATAGCAATCCTCATGATATGGCTTGTCATCTCCGTAGGAAAACAACAGCACAATTATCAAATGGGATGCCATGCTACAGAATTTGAAATTGGAAACCTTACTGAGATTACTTTATGACATAAAGTAGGATTTAAAACATTTTAATCACTTTGCTAAGTGCTATGTTAACAATATAGGTTTGGTTCCATTCAGATAAGGAAGAGAGACGGTATAGATACAGTACATATTTCACATTCAGATTTGTAGGGACCACAGTCACAGAGAGAAGATACTTTAGTTTCCTCAGTAATTCCTTGCTGGCTATCCCATGGTGGCTACCAGTCATGTTAATTTATATCACTATGGTGTTACAATGGAGACATAGAAATATTCTAGAATTTCTCAGATTCCCATAGATTAAAAGAAATATATATCCTAAGAGGAAAGATTGATTAAGTAGTGGTCTTTCGTAAGTTAATGTAAGATTTTGCAAGCCAGTTCTAGGAGCGGCATTAAAATTACTAATTTTCTTCATCCTGCAGTTAGAACTTCCACCATCTTTTATCCTAAATCACAGTAATTCAATAAAATATAGGAACACAAGAATATAATTCTTGGATTCGTTATCTGGTCTTCCAACTAATGTAGTGATCTCACCCATAATTGAAAAAAAAAAAAGATTTTGGAAAATATTGGTAATAATCAGTTAAAGAGAATAATAAGTTTTAAAAGCAAAACCAAAACAACAACCAAAAGCAACAATAAAATATATACAGTTTCAACTAAATAAAACAAAAAATGATGGTATAAATAATGTTAACCTTTGTGCTCTAGGGTCACGTTTCTAGATTAGTTTCAACTAGAAAATACTTTATGACAGCCCAGTGTCAAAATGTGAATGTAACCTCCTGCAAAACTGAAAAGGATGGGCAAAGCAGCAGAATATTCCTTGCAGATGCAGCTGGAACGTTTTAACCCAAGTAAAAGCTCTTTCATTAGCAGCAAGATACAGTTATGTGATGGAGTAATTAATATCACATTCTGATTTTGCAATACTATATAAATTTAAAAGAAGAAAAGCATGTGGATAGTCATGTCAGATCATGTCAATAAAGACACAGTATTCAAGATGTTGCAAGAATAAGTCAACAGATGCTCTGCGTCCAAGGTAAACTTCACGTTCATGAGATCTAACTCACTGTCAGCCTCATTCAACCCTAGAATTCATCCAGACATGCACTGTAATGGAAACAAGACCAAGTACCTGAGCAGTCATGTAATTCCACTTCTTACAAGAAAAGTAGAACCTTTTAATTTTTTTTTAAGTTTACTTGGAAAATTCATTTTTTCATTGACATATCTTATGATTTTTCTCTCCTTTTCCACTGAGCTTCAGTTGGGCAAGTCTGCCATTGTTTTAAATGGCCAGTGGCCTCAGCTCTGCTCTAACTTACACTTTTTTGATACTGCACAAACCTAATTACAAAAGTAACATTAAAGGTGTTTTATAGTTGTGCAAATGAAAGCAGACAGATATATTGACAAATTACAGAGCTCAACCTAATGTTTTCAGAAGTATAAAACAATATGTAATTGAATTAGCTATTGAACGTATGTTGATTTCAGTAAGACGCTCAATTGTCCTACAGGATATCGTATGTGGAAAAAAACTCTTATAGACGGAAAACAATTAAACTGTGTGATTTCAGTGTTGAGTCCTTTCAGATAAACCATGCAAGTAGAGCAGAGCAACTCTTTAGCTGGTGTTAAAGTACAGTGCTGTCAGACTGGCCTCTCTGGTTAATGTCAATAGCACTGCGTATAAAAGGTGACTAAAGTGTGTACAAATGTTGATCTTTGAAGAAGGCATGCCTAGAATCATACACACATCTACTATTTCATCCACCAGGTCAACTTTAGGGAGAGAGGGCAAATTGGGAGTTTTCTTGCCAAAAGTTGATTCTTAGCACACTTGTGAGGTTATACTGCACAAAGCTACTTCCTCACTGCTTTTAATCCATAATCCAAATATATTGTTTAAGTTAGAAATGCTTCTCCCTTAGAATATTTCCAAAGGCAGCAGAGATTCTTACTGCAAACAGGTAGTTTATGTACATAATAATTTCTCCACATGCTACAATGTGCTTACATATTGTGAAATAGCAAGTAAGACTTATTAAAGTGAAAACATTATTGTATGAAAAAACTTGGATAGTTTTACGTGAGAAAACTCAGAAAATACGGTTTCCTATCTAGTTTTGACAGAAACTGAATAATATTAATATGCAGCAAAATGAATAAAGATTCATTCAACTGGTAACAAGTTATAGCTTCTGCACCAAAAAAAATAATTATTCTATCTTTAGTACTGTGACTTTTAACATACTGTTCATGTGAGTACTGAATGCCAAAGGAAGCTGTATCTGCACTCTTAATGCAGATAATCTTTTCCTGTTTACTTAATTCTATAGCACTTTCACTGTAAAATTATTTATGCAGTATTTTATTGCCTTGGCACACCTACAAAAGTCACCGTAGCATGGACATGCTACATGCTCAAAAACTAAAATTAATTCCTATTGTATATAATGCAATATCAGCTATATAAACAACCTTAAGAAAAGTCATGGCATGACCGTACATTAAAGAGCCAAGTTCTAGCTCTGTCACACCCATTTGCAGACTAGTCTTATCAAGAAAAAATTTGGTATGCCAATTGGCAGTTATATCCTTACTCATACTTACCTGGTGCCACGGGTAAAGTACAGGCACAGGACTACAAACACCTGAGGAAGTTAATTGTTTCAGACATGGTACGAACATAGGCAACACAAGTTTACCAATATGGGCTGTGTCTTTATGGGTCAAATAAGATGCACTTAAGCCTTAAAAGCAAACGTTATTTTGTGTCATTACCGGTATTTTTCTAGGGGAAAAAGGTTCCTTGGAAGAAAATGTTTCTTACAAAAAGAAAACAATTAAACTCTGCTTTGGAGGGTCATTTCAGGAAGACACCAGTTAATAGAAACAGAACTGAAGTGCTTATGAGTCTATCCAGGAGAGGATAGCCCATAGGACAGTCAGAGGAGGCCTGCAGGGAACAACAAAATGTCTGACAACTGGACTCCATTATTAACACATGATAAGCTAGGAATGATCACATGATGGAGCAAAAATACCAACTCAGAATTCCTCCATGTAGGCAGCTTATGATCAGGATGTCAAATTTTCTGAGCGCCACATAGAAATCTTGCTCAAATAGTAGCCCTCTGTTCATTAAACTATCTCCCTACCTACTACACAGTAATAAGCTTACTGGATAAATCAGTCACAGAACACAGCATCTCCCCTCAATCACCACGCTAGAGAGGAATTCCCTGTGGGAGGAAGAAACAGTGCTGGAGGAGCAGGATACCAAGCTGAACTCAACAACATTCTCAGGAAATACTGCTTGTGCAAAAAGGGAGCCAGATGTGAGAGTGGTTGCACAGCCTGTAGCCCCTGAGAGCAGGGCTGCCAGCACCTAGGAGAAGCTGAGCAGCAGTAACAGCCCATAGATGCCTCCACAGTGCTGCAGGCACACTAGCTCAGGAGGAAACTATGCAGCAACTAAACAGTTCCTCACACATAACTGCACAGACAGCATGCAACACTGCAGAGCAAAGTTGCAAAGAGACAGAAAGCGCAGAATTATACACATACAGAGTATGCAGAAAAAGTTCAAAAAGAATGGCTCGCTATGATCACAGAGATGGGAGAAGAAAATTGGGTGGGGAAGAGAACACTGACAAGAGCAGGAAGACAGCCCAAGAAATACTGTCCTTCTGAAAATGCAAAATTTTCCTCAATCACTATCTGAAGGAAGGAACAGGAAGTAAAAGGACTTTATAACGATGGTTTTACTCCAGGTTAGCTCCTGAAAAATTAATCTCCATCTCTTTGTGAAATACAGCATCATTTAACAATTAATAAAAACATTATAGAGAAAAACAAAGATGCTACATTACAGAACTTGCTCTTCACAAGCAACAAAATCCCATTATCTGACTATCACTGAACCAAAACCAGGTTTAATGAGGATGCCCAGATGAAGAAAAAGAGCTGTCATTTCAGCTATTGCACCGCCTACAACAAAAACAAATATTTCAGTTCTGCCACATCAATTTATGAAAGTTTGGCCCAAGTTTAAAAATACAAATACTGTAACTCAAAGTTCCAGCACCTAGACTTTTTGTTTGTCTCAGCTCATGTAGTTGATGTTATACCAGCCAAATATGCATTTGGCAATGCATTTCTATTGAGCGATAGGATTTTGTTTCGCTAGACTGAAAAAGGGGAGGAGAAAAAGATTATCATACTTACACCCCTATTCACCTCATTACTATACTATTCCAGAACACTTTCATTAACCCAACATCTACCAGGTACAAGAAAATAATAGGAAAAAGGCAACAGAAAATGGCACTTAGCTCTCTGTTCTATTAATTCAGTTGCTCCTTCCCTCTTGTAACTGTTCACAAATACCCTCCCACTATGATACTTTGCAATTCAATTTTCTATGTCCTTTCAAGTCTCTTTTGGCTTCTGATGGAATAAACATCTTAAAGCTGCATTTTCAGCAAGCTCCCAAAATTTGCTGAACCAGCTCTCCCTCCTCCACTTTATCTTCCCAACCTGCAGGTCTAGATGATATTGAAACATATCTCCACATTATTCTTGGAGTGCTTCAGTTTCAAATTCTGCTCAGTAGTCACTTAACTAGATGTCTTCACCTTTTCATCTTCTCAGCCCAAAGATGTGACAGTTGAAATATTCTAACAGATCTTCCCTACAGAATTTAATTGATTTCCCAACTATTACTGAGTAGTTACTGCTCAGCAACTGGGGTAAGGCACCTTTTGTCATTTAGTGATTAGCAGCAGTTTTTGCCATCTACTAGAATAAAAACTGAAGAACAGCAGCTATCAACATTTAGATTGAGCTTTCATGCTTCCTAAATTGCATTCCACATTATGTTACAACAGGAATCCTTATGAAAGGCACCCTCATTAGATGCAGGAATTCTATTTACAGGTATTATGAAGAAAGTTTCTGTACAGATAAAGTAATAATCAGTTTATAATAAGAAAACTAAGGGAAACTGCACTAAGAGAAAAGCCTTGACCTGAACTGTGCAACCATAATAATTGCTCCATGGAATTTACTGAAGATTTTACTATTGTAACTGTTCTTGTATGAACATTATTTAGATACCAAAGCAATGGACACTTATATTATGAAAGCCTAAGGTTATACAGCTATAAATACTTTTTTAGAAAAAATGAGGCAAAGTTTGATGAGAACAGTAACTTTTTTTACCAGATGAAAAAAGGAAAAGTAGTAACACAATCTTTAACTACCATAAGCTGCCTTTTCCTCCTGAACTAAAAGTTTGTTTTCCTTCTTAGTGTCTCAAGCCTTCCTTCACATAAGGCAATATGCAGAAGAGTATAAACAGAAAACTTGCAGATCTACAAGTTTATATTATTCACTCAATTTTGAGGCAAAATACATGGGCATTAAGAAGACAAGCTAAGCGACAGGACATACAAAAGTTACGGCTAGGAGGCTTAAACCGGCCTTGGCAAGAACTGTATTTTGGATCTGCTGGACCTTTCATGTAAACTAACACCCTTGCCACTGCTCATATTCTGCATAGCAATTCTCATCAGGACATACCTCTTATTCATATCTTAAGTCCATCTCATCCAAAGACAAGGTTGGTTTCAGAGGTCCATAGAGATGACTATGACCATACCAAGTTGTAAATTTGAAGTATTTCTTAAGACCTAGAGTCCCTGTCCAAGAAGCACACAATCCCGCAAGTGAGGATACATTACAGCTATATTAGAGTGCATTTACAAACATACATATTTACACTGCATGTTATAAATTAATGCTTGCTTGCTTTCTCAAATTTGTACAGGCATTTGTCTCACAGACAAACTTTATTATGGAAGTCTTTGCTATACCCAGAAGTTAAATTCTTGAAAGAATCAAATTTCTATTTTATCTGTGCAGGTATAACTTAAAAAAACCAAACAAACTTCTTAGATTTATCATATATTAAGCAAACAGTTATGTACTATGAATTAAGTAGGCAGTTTTTAAGGCAGAAGAGCATTTCCAACCATTTCAAGGTGTTTGATACATCAACATAACTCGTTAAGGTTTAAATTATATATACAATGTTTCAGATGGGCCATTCAGTCTCTCAAATTAGCTCCAGTAAGTGAAATTTGTTGAGCATGTTACTATGAACAAAATCCTCAACACCATATTGATGTGTTAAGAGATCTCACATCCAAAATGTTCAGCAAAGAAAACTTATTCTTTCATCCACAACCTAGTGAATAATAGTAGCACCAACAATGGAACTGTGTGCTCACAATATACAATGTCATCGTTAGAAAACTGCCTACAAATGCTGCAATTATGTGTTAAGCACACAGGACTCTAAGAAGCAGATTACATAGTTATTTAATTATTATATTCTTTGGATTTCTAGTCAGATCCAAATATTTTTTAAATGTTTGGGAATGAGGATAGTCTAAATACAATATACTTCTAGTAGAAATAACATTTACCCCATTTAGACCTCAGGCACTGCTGATGGCAGAACAAGATTGGAATGTGCAGATAATTATCTTCGAGGCTAGTCAACAGCTAGAAGTCCCTCATAATATCACCTTTAAGATCAAGACAAGACATTCCAGTCTGAATCAAGGTTTATTTATTAAAGGATTTAGCACTTTTAGATCTAATATTGCCTGAAAGACCACCAATTTCCATTCCTAACTATCTAATTTCTCCAGTTTCTTGGTGCATACATAAGACCTTCAAAATTACTTCAGTGAGCATACACATATGTACATAAATGACATCTAAATTCCTTTTCCTCTCTAAGATGAATTCCACAGGAAACACCTCTACAAAGCAAAATCTCCACATATACTGTAGGAGATTTCAGTAATTCTCATTCATTCAAGCAACACAGCTATAAGACAATTACAGGCATATTTTATTGAAAGTTGCATTTTTCTTGATCTTGATTGGTATAAGGGATATTGAAAATAGTGATTCAAGGCTAGTAAAAGAATAAAATTAAATAAAATGAAATAAAGTTAAATCATTGGTATATGAAATAATCATATCTGTTCATTTTCTTTTGGCTAATAAAGAGAAAAGACAAAAATTAGACAACAGAGGTATGCAAATACATATAAGATGTGCTTTGAATATTTTCTTATCTAGGAAAAGAGCTGGGCACTTAAAACCTAAGGGTTTATTTTTATTTCTTTTAAAGAAACACTCTTTACAATGAGTAAATAAAATTATTATTCAAAATTAGAGCTCTCGTGAATTCGATTTTTCAAGCTCGGTTCTTTTTTATGCTGGTGCCAACTTATCTAAAATCTACTGTTCATGAGAAGATCAAAATGGCTTATAATACAACATCTGTTCAGTAAATTCATGTGATAGTGTAATATTAAAGAGACTTTCTGTAAGTGAACAAAAAAAAATAAAAGAGAATAGCCTTTGTACATATAATGGATTTGGTCAACAAAAAACCTAAACATTCACATTATGATCCTGGTTATCCAAATTTCCCTGCTGTACATGTTATTCTGACTGACAGGGACTCCTTATGATAAAAACCCTGAGTCACGCAGACAAATTTAGCATCATACAAGTCGTTTGAATAACTGGTATACTACTATATTGCATCATGAATACAGTTTAATCAGAGATGTATCTCATGGTACTTCATGTAATGTTAAACAACATTACACCTCAAGAGGAGGGAAAACTAGCCATTACAAAAGAGTAATCTTCATTGCTATAACTGCAGAGTAACATAAGATAATAAAAATAGCAACTATTAACTTACTATGTTGTTGCAACACTACAAAAGCAACAGGCATTTCATATTCAAAAAAGCAAAAATACTGGCAAAGAATGTTTAAAGAAGTTTTTTAAAAAGAGAAAAGAGGAGCATCTACTTTTCCAAGACAGTATCTGTAGTATCTGTCTCTCCTTTACTTCAGTCGAGTTAGTAGTTAAGCTGTCAGAAAGAGGCCCAAAAGATAAAAGATTTCCCAAAACAAATCACACAAGTTTTCTGGACACAGGAAAGAAGATTCGAGCTCCTCATCTTATAGGACATCAACCTTCCTGCCTGTCCCCTGCCTTCTCCAAACAGGGTTTCAAAGAGGAAAAAGAAAAGCGAATTACACCCTCTGCCAGGGTGTATATTCTGCTCCCGCATACTGCTCTTGGTAGAAACAGTACAGTTAATATAGATAGTAATCCACTATTATTTTTACTCAGAGTTGCATTTATAAACTAAAACCATTTTAATATTCCCAGAGCAGGCATATAGTTAAAAGCTCCCATGGTCCCATATACACTGTAATATCTAAAATCGAAAAAACAAAGAACTGAACCAAAGCTAAGAGCATTGCTGTCTTTACCAGAGAAGTCAACTCAGAAATAAACACAACTGTTCATGAGAAAGATATTAGAAGCAGTAAATTTTCTAGTGATGAGTGTTTTTAGGTGTGTAATTTATGTGTGCAAACACTCACTGGTGGTTTTGCCAGAAACACAGATATCATGGAATGAAAAGGAGGAAAAATAGGGGAAAGTAGAAGATGTGAATATATGCTCTAGTAGGCTGATAAATAATATTAGCCCACTTATGTGAAAGACTAGATTGCGACATATTTTCACAAAAGCAAAACCAAAAACAAACGTTGTTGACTCAAAAATGAACATTGGCAGGAAGCTGCCATTAGGTCTCCTATAGTTTACACTATATTTTTTTCTTCCAGACGTTGCCAGTGGGAGGTTTTATAGGATAATGATATACTGAGAAACTTATGACAAGCATGTCCAAACAAAGTAAAACATATTTTTCACAAAACAGTAAACTCTGATAGCTTTAAATCCACGGAGCCAGAGGTAGCCTGAAGACTAATTATAGCAGAATTGTTGACTTGTAAAACCTGTTTAAGGTATTAAAGTATTCTTGACTTTTTTCCAGAAAATATTGTTACAGCAGGAAGTTACTTCTAAAAAACAGAGGTGAAATAGGAAAGGCGTTATTCATACAAAAATGCTGAATAGTTATATGTTTAACAGCTTGATGACAGCAAAAATAGACAAATATCGTAACTGACATCAATTTAAAAATGTCTCTGGCATAGCAAACAGAATTTTAAGGGATTGAGCAGCCTTAAAGCTTGAATAGTTTTTTTATTCCTAGAAGCTGTATTTTCTAAGTAATATTTAGAGTTTGTTAGCAAAATAGTACATGAGTGTTCCTAAATTTGAGTATATTTAATTATGTTGCGTAAATGTAGAACACGACAGTCATCCAGGCAGTCACTCCTGTAACTTTCATTGTACAACCATGTGACAAATTCCATAAGTACCAAAACCCTCTAAAAATACATAAAACCCCTTTCACATATTAAAATAAATTTATCTGAGCTTGTATACAACAAAATTGTTGAAGAAGAACAAAAAATATGTTAAAATAATATGGGTGCGAAAGATAAAATTTTAAATTATTTGCAACACAAATATTTCAAATCCTTTTCTTCCTGTTAAAACACAATCTTAACCCAAGAAAAGTTTCTCATTTGAGTTAGACAAAAAGGCCAAATCAACATTTCATGATTCTCCTAACACTTTCAGACAGAGAAGATGAAGTATGCAACACTTCTCTGAATATACAATTCAGTCCTAAATCTGTGTCATAGGCTGCGTATTAAGCCACCACCTGAGCATTGGCATCTGACAAGAAGTGCTGACGAGGCACATTTCAATGATCTTCCTCCTTTCTTCCTAATTCTTTAATTCTAATAATCCCTAAATGTGGGGATTAAATAGGGCATAGAAACCAAGATGTGACTTTCCCAAAAAAAGAGATGCAATTGACTTCTCAGCAGTATCTATCTTAGGAGGACAAAGAAAATCTCCTAGCATCTTTACATGGTACATCCACTCACACATAGAAATTTAATTGTTTGCTTATCTTCAATGATCCCATCTAAGGAAATAAAGAACGGGTTCAGCCATACCCAGACACAACAGATCCACTCTGCCTTCCAGTTGGTTCATATTTGCTCTCAGAAATTAAAAGGCTAACAAGCAGCTGGGATATTGGACAGACTAATAATCTAAATATGACAGCTGTAAAAGAGTACCCTGGTCAGAGATTATTTGAGCAATTTAACTATATTTTTCAGCTACCCCTTTCACACATAGTCCTAACTGTACTGATAGCATAACACTTGCATTCCATGCGTATCACTCAGAGTGTAGTCCATAAATTGTCTAAAGTCATTTTTCTGTTGTTACTGAAGTGCTTCTTTAAATACATATTGACTAATCTATGGTTTCATACATCAAGTAGACTATTTTTCATATACAGACTTAAATCTGGCTTTAAAAACTGTACGATGAATTGTAAAAACAGTTTAAAGTTATGATTGGCTGATAAAGTGAAACTCTACTCCATTTCACTTGGATTAGTGTGCAGCTGCAAGATATAAATTCTGTGTGAAAAACAGTACATTTTTTAATGCTCTTTGAATTATCATGTTTTTGCAAAATGAAAGACAACTGGTTTCATATGCAGGTAAGAAATACTGGCATAAGGAATGTTATTTGATTTTAACAGAGTCATATTGCCAGAATGCATGAAACAGCTGCGTGAGCGGAGTATCTGCCTGAGGCTACAGCTATATTTCCCTCATCCTTTACCACCTGTCTGTGCTAAAGTTACTGGATGCTGGTAGATATCAAACCCCACTGGGATCTTTAACTATCATAATTATAAAGTGCTTTCTCTTCTATCCTATTGATTTTAATGTCCAAGCATTTTGTACTGGATGAAACAGCATTATTATAATTATTATATTAACTTTTAGAATAATGTTATAGATAAAACTCACATACAAACAAAATTAGTAAAGCTATACTGAAAGAGTGAGGCTTAACTCAAGCCTACTCTTTGACATGTCTGTAAATTTATTAAATGGTTATGCAAAGACCAGCAAAAGGCTGATGCTCTTTTACATTCCTCTTTACCTAAGGATAGCACTGGTCAAATAGCCAGTAAAATTAGCACGGAAAGGAAACATCTCACTGTTAGTGGGGGAGTGGGGGGGAAGCAGCAGGTAAGAGAATACTAGGATGTCTCATTATTAACTAGATATAGTGAATTTTATTCTAGGAATAAGAATAGCTGATAAAATCTCAGTGCTGTGAACAAAAGTGGTTTTGAGAACTCTTGGGGAACAGTAGTGATAGCAAAAAACTAGGGAATGACAAATAGAATTTTGATCTTAACAGAAAAAAGGGAAGACTAGAGAATTATAGATAAGTCAGTTTTAATTCTGAGATTACTGGAACTGGAATCTGCTTCACACT
>NW_010173789.1:0-4779 GCF_000695765.1 Mesitornis unicolor | reverse complement strand
TAAACACCTAGAAGAATCAATATGGACTTCCCAAGTAGTTGTGTCAAACAAATCAACTTTTTTCATATGCAGAGTAATTGGTTTTGTTGAAGGACAAGAGTAGCAGTCACATTTGGTATCAAATTTCAAAATATCCGCATAAGTAAGCTAAAGAAAAATATGATCCAAATGAAAGTAACATAACATGGATGCCAAACTAGTTGGGAAACTGCAGTAAGCCATCAACAATTCACTGTTAAACTAGAAGGTTGTTTAAAAAATGGGATCTTGCAGGGCCATATGATATTCAGTTATGATATTAATAACCCCAAATACTAAGACTACAAATTTGCAGATGGATTTAGTATGAAAAACAAAAATATAACTTTAAGACATCTTGCCAAACCTGAGAACTGAGCTGGGAAAAAAAAAAGAAAGATATGTAACAAGGAGAAAAGCAAGGTCATACACTTCAGCAGAATTAATCAACTCCACAGATCCAGGAAGAAAAACAACTGATTAAGAAGTTGCCTTTTACCACTAAAGAAAAGAATCAAGATACTAAGACGACAAGTCAGCAGTGTCATGTTGTTGCAAAAACCACATTCTAGAAAGACGCAATAGTAATGATCCTTCTGTTTTCTTTGGTTCTGGCAAGATCTCAGCAGGACAACTGGATCCAATTTTATTCATTCAAAGATGTGAACAAACTGGAGAGACTACCAAATAAAGCAACAAGGACAATAAGAAAACTATAAAACATAACCTCTCTGATAAGATTGAAAGAATTGGGGTCTATCAACTTCAAGAAGAGAAACTAAGGAACATGATATGCATTTTCAGATACAGACTAGCAGAAAGGAGGGAGAAAAATCAGATCACTATGTCCAATGTAGATAAGACAAGAAATAACTGTTTGAAATTACAGAAGAAGAGATTAAGTTAGGATATTAGAGAAATCTTTTAATACCTGCGGACAATGAATCACAAACAAGGTTATTGCAAAGGTCACTAAGAACAAGTTCAACAAACTTCTCTCAGAAAAAAACAGTGGTATAATTGATACTCAGTATTATGGATACACTAGAGGATACCTTTATATCCCATCCAGCTCTGTTTCTCTATGATATTTTAATTTAAAATATATATAACTCTTATTTATCTTATTTTTCAGCATAAAATGAATAACTGCTGGACAAAGCATTTCAGATTGGCAAAAAATCATCTGAAAAGAACCTACTCTTCCAGTTAAGACAGACAAACAAAACCATCTGCAATGAGAAAAGGCAGACTTTCAAGCAGGACTTTTCAGCTTGGAAAATGCACTATTGAAAAAAATCCAAGAGACCTTAAATGCTATAGAAAAGGTGAACTGGGAATTATTGTTCACTGTTTCTCACAGCTGAAGAAGTGTGGGTACCTAAGAACATTACTAGGCAACACGCTTAAAAACCACATAAAAGGAAAAATTTAATATGACATTTTAAGTTGCACAACTCAAGGACGTAGGGTAATACTCAGCCTCAAAACGAGTGCCAAAAAGTTTTAAACAGTTTATTGATTGTCTATGGCTTCTAAATATGGCAATATATATGCTATTTCTAGCTCAAAAGGTCCCAAAAGCCACCAACTAGTGGTGAACCTGAGACAGTATACTGAGGAGAAAACACTCTTCCTATTCTTACTTTTTCATGCCCTAATTATTCTTTTATTCTACTTCAAGTTTTTTTTCTGCTCACCAAGATAAAAAAATGAAGTAGATGTATCTCGTATCTGATCCAGTGCATAAGTTCTTACGTCACAAAGACTAGCATGTTTTAGTAGCACGAAAGAAGGAAATGAATGATGAATGATGTCAAGGCTGATGCTTCCTTCTTTGAAAATGCTGCTGCCAACAACTCATTCATAGAAGCATAGAATGGTTTAGGTTGGAAGGGACCTTAAAGCTCATCCAGTCCAACCCCTGCCATGGGCAGGGACACCTCCCACCAGACCAGGCTGCCCAAAGCCCTGTCCAACCTGGCCTTGAACACTTCAAGGAAGTGGACATCCACAACTTCACTGGGCAGCCTGTCCCAGTGTCTCACCACCCTCACAGTAAAGAATTTCCTCCTAATATCTAGTTTAAATCTACCCTCTTTCAGTTTGAAACCATTCCCCCTCATTTTATCACTGTCTGCTCTTGTAAAATGTCCCTCCCCAGCTTTCCTATAGGACCCCTTCAGGAACTGGAAGGCCGCAATAAGGTCCCCCCAGAGCCTTCTCTTCTCAAGTCATCTAATATTCTGTGATTCTGTGATCAGGAGGGCATTATTATCACAGTGATACCCACAGAGGGTAGCTGTGATGCAGATTACAGAACTAGTTCCCAAGCTGCAAGGACCAATCACAAAAACTGCAGACGTGTTCATTAAAGCTTCTGAAGTGCATGGCTTGAAGATAAACATTGATTCTGAGGAAAAATCTAAAAACCATTTCACACAGGTTACACTAACTCAAGCCCAAAGCATAAGCAATGTAACGTATAGCCTTGTATGGAACCAGATTTAAAATACATACATATATATTTATAAAAAAAATCTCAGGGTGAAAAGTGCTTACAGAAATACAGAAAGATTCATATCTGGAAGAAAATTCTCTGTAATTATTTTGCATAGAGTGAAGAAATCACTTTTGGCAAGATCACTACAGTTCTTAATCAGCTAAGGATTCCAAAACAAAAAAGAAAGTTAAGTCAAATTCCTCTTTGTTTCTACTTAAAATCAAGAAGCTCTATTAAAGAGTTAATTATAGTAAAGCAAACAAAAGTACTAAAAGCTCTTCTCTGTTTCATAAAATTAAAATAAATATTTAGGAAAAGACAAAATCTATTATAAATTGAAAAGGACTCACAAGTATTATGGAGAGTAAAACGGTTAGTACTGAACACCAAAGGGCACAACAGGAGCCAAAAGTTTGTGATCTCCCCACTAAACCAAAGAAGAGTGACATGTTTTCTACCCATCAGGAAAACTTTACTTCTCAGTGGCCAACTTTGTCTATAAATTAAGTTGTTTATAGAAATCTGTATTAGTTGCTTAAATACAGCTGTGAGTAGATAGATAAGAACCGACAGATACTCTTGCTCTTCAGTTATACAGTAATGTGGATAAAAGTGCCCTATTGTAAATCACAATGTTACACTAATGCACGCACATTTTTTCCTGACAACACTGGAATTTAAAATTTATATGTACCATATCATTACATTCATAATTACTGACGTGTAACGATCATATGAAAATCTCAGGAAACCATTTGTCTCCAAAGACACTGCACAACAGTTCAGATGGCTCATGAAACAAAGTCATTTGAGCTGCCATTTTGGATTCTTTCCTTGGAAAGTAAGACACCAGCTGGCTGGATTATGGGCTTTGAGTCTAGAGCTTATGCTGGGCTTTTACAAGCAATCAGTGACTTACATCATGAAGTTCTTTTCATGTTCACGATATGCTATTATGGTATGTGGGTAGAGGGAAAACAGAGAAAGTCATGCAAATTATTCTCCAGGTAAAAGAGTTTAAGGCTTTTGTTCAGATTTTAAAGTAAAATAAATAAATAAATAAATAAACAAATAAATAAATGAAGTGCTGTACAAAAAAATAAACCTCTTTCACAGAGTCTTACAAAGATCCAAACATAATATTTTTAGCTTTTTCCTGCAGTCCCAGATATTCTAAAGCATTCTTGGACATATTTCAATCGTGTTTCAGAAGTTTAGAACTAACTGGTGTCATGCAAAAGCATGTAAAGCAGAGGTCTCAAAATTATTATATTAATCTTCTACTCTAAGTCCTGAGTAACTGAGCAATTGACTCTATATATATGTGCAGCTGTTAAAGCACGTCCTCCTTAAGTATTACTCATGAATTCAACAACTCTAAAATTTCTGCGATAAGGCACTACCATGTACATCCATTTTACTTCTCCAGTCCAAGAACATCATTCACTATGTATTCCAGTTCCTCTTCACATTTTCGGCTTTTGCCCAATAATTTCATTGCCTTCAACCAGTATCAACTTTATGGTCCTGCAGAAATAAATCGTTCACCTTTTCAGTCTTGGGGCCATTACACAAGTGATAACAGTGCTTTGCAGTAGAGATACCGATGAGTAATCTGAATCCCTGTCTGTGAAGGAAAAGAACAAGCTAAAATTATGAGACTGATCTATACACCACTTCCATGGCTAAATCAGATTCACTCACAGAGACCCCAGACATAGCGTCATTTCCTATTTGATAAACAATCCAGAAAGACCATTTTCTACCTCCCTACTTTTGATTTTCCACGGTGTAAGCCTTGCAGCTTCCATCCATAAAATTTTTGCCTCACAGGTTGTAAGAATCCAGTCAGCTCTGGTATATGGTCTTACCCACCTTATAGACAAATGTGTATCTATCTCCTTTCTAACATAATATTGTACCTTCAACTAATATGTACAATGAGAAAAAGGACAGCTTACACCCAACATGCTTCATTCTGATCTCAACTGATGAGATCAGTTCATGATGTATGAAGTGAAAATTTTGATTCCTGATGTCTTTTCCAATTCTTCTATTTAGCTACTAACTTTCTTGGCTAACTACACTGCACAAAATTAAGCCCACTATCACAGAATCCTAGAATATTAGGAGTTGAAAAGGACCTCGAAAGCTCATCCAGTCCAACCCCCCTACCAGAGCAGGATCACCCAGACCAGGTCACACAGGAACTAGTGACCAGGTGGGCTTTAAATGTCTGCAGAGAAGGAGACTCCACA
>NW_010173788.1:33847-62811 GCF_000695765.1 Mesitornis unicolor | reverse complement strand
CAATCCCTAACGTTCTGTGATTCTGTGTTATCTGCTCAGTTGCCCAGGAAGCTGCTTAAGCTTTGGCACCTGTAGGGAATTGCACAGCTGGACCTTGCTGTGTGAGGAGCATTGCGTTGTCCCTCTCTGACCACGTGAGCGAGGAGGGTTTTCCCTGTGCCACCTTCTGCAGGAGAAACCCTGACCGATGGGAGAGGCAGAGCTGCTTGCGGTAGAGGGGCCTGCTGGAAACTCTCACTGTGCTACAGCTGTGCTCTGTGGTAGGGCTGGGATCAGGATGTTGGAGAAGTGACAGATGGATTCAAAGAAATAATTTTTTAAAAAAGTCAATCCTGACCCTTTCACTATTCAAGAATCTATGTGCTCATTTTGTTTGTAGTTGTTATGTTGCCAAACCACATAAATAGCTTTGCAGGGAAAATTGTAATAGGAGCGAGGTCTAGTTTGTGAGCTTTGAACTGCTGGCCGTGGCTTCAGGTAACCATTTTGTCCTGAAAGGCTGCTGCTGTAGTCATGAAACCCGTTCAGACTGTGAAATTGCAAAGAGCAAGAGCCTTGGGGTGAGGGGGTGTGGGGTTTGCTGCCTCTCTTGGCAAGGGACTCATTGTATTGTGTATTTTGACTTTTTTTTCAATAGATGTTGCTGTCCATGAACTACTGTGTAATGACTCTTCGCTGTCAGGTTTCACCTTCTAATCAATAGACCGAGATCAATGCGGTTCTTTGTACGTGTGGTCACTTCAGATGTACAGCTGCTCAGGCTGGGTCCAGCCCGGAGGTGCGTGGTGCGCCCTCGGTGCGTTTGTTGAGAGACTGGAGGGCAGGTTTGGTTTGTTGTTTGTTTTGGTTTGGTTTTGGTTTATTTTTACTACTCCTGCGAAGTTGGTTTCAGTATTTTTGATCAGTTGACAGTTCTTCAGGTAGGAAACCCCTAGAGGCTGGTGATATTAAGATGATCCATTGAGCATGATTTTTATTGCTTTCTGTTTCAGCATTCAAAACGCGCACTTTACAGTTAATCAGACTTCTCCCCTCCTCTAACTGTGACCTGTGTTTTATGCTGGCTATAAAAAGAAACATCTTAGTTTAAAACTCTTTTTTAATACTAATGTGCTCCTGTCCTACAAAATGCTTGAGCTGCTCTTGTGAGAAGACACAAAAACCTGAACTAGCCCACCAACCTAATACCCCATCTCTGGGCAAAAAATAACCCAGAAGAATAAAAAGACCAGAGCCCATACCCCAAACTGCAATATTCCATCCAAGTGCTGAATCTTAGACATCTGTCACTTCAGGAAAACTGTCTGGAACTTCCAAGTACTTGCTTTATTCTAAATAAGGTACCACTGGTCTCACGCAACCTTTGCCAGGAGAAGGCATGTGATCCGTGCAGCTCAGCAAACCGAGAAGAAGGGCTTTGGCGTCTGTTCCCCGCCAGCAGCAAGTTTCTGACTGGCATTAGATTTTCTTTTTCTTTCATTTTTCCCCCCTCTTTCCAGCAGGTGGAAGGCCTGTTCTGCAGGCTTGTGAGTCTTGACAGGTTTATCGTGATGGCTTCTTGGCAGGTAGGGACGATGCTGTTCGTTCAGTCTGCCTAAAAGATTCTTGGTGTGGGTTGGTTGTGGGTTTTTTCTCCTCTTTTCGTGCAGTAGTGATTTCAAATATGTCACGGGACTTTTGCCTCTGGTTTACTTCTTTGTATCCAGAATTGCAGCAGGTAGAGCCAACTTGCAGGGTCAGCGCACCAGCAGCAGCAGCTCTGCCTCCCCCAGATGTGTTTGGGACAGGGTGATCTGAGCAAACACAGCATCAGTTTATGCTGAAAACGGTTTGGGAGTGCTCTGAATTAGTCTTCTCATCTGTTTTGTTTTTCACGAGGAAAGGTACATGTAATAGTTCCGTTCAGGCACTGGCTCTGTAGTTTTCGAAGTCTCTCTAAAGGAGCTGCCGTGTGAAAGTTGTCCTTTTAATTTTTTTTAATAGCATTTGTCGTGCAAGACCTCCACTTGTTGTTTTTAGCAGTTCACCAAAGCACTTTCTAACCGGGTGCTTGAAAAGAATTCCTCCTCCTCCACTGATTAATTTTTGGCATGGAGCATGAAATAGCTCTTGCGTCAATAAATCGTCACAACCTTTGCTTTTCTCTGTCAGCGTAAATACAGTTGGACTCTCAACGTGCCCGAAAGTCGGCCAGAGGTTGCAAATGCAGCTGCGAAGTGGTCAAGTCCAAGAGTGCTGGGGATGTGCATGCTTGGTGGGGTATCAGATCTGCTTTTCCCCACCGTGAACTCTTTAGGTTCTAGAACCTTGTTTTATATAGAAAGAGACTGTTTTACAGATGTCTTAGAGGACAATCTTTTTAGGTGCATTTGTGTTATTTACTAGAACAAATATATGTGTGTGTCTATAGCTATGAGCAAGCCAAATGCCTTTCTCATCGTACCTCAGTTGCTCGGGTCACGTCTGTGCGAGCTCTGAACAGAAGATTGCCGGCCTGCGTGACCCCGGCGCTCAAGGCTTTGCTGGTTTTCTTGTGTGAACTCGGGTGCTCCTCACACGTGCCTGCCTTTTGCTCTCCTGGTACGTATCAGTCGTTTCACAGCCCGCCTGCTGCAGTCCCCTGCTCCAGGGCTGCCTGCGGGGTGTCACTTTGGAGATGCAGCCGAGCTCAGAAGAACGACTGTGGTGGCTCGTGGCTGTGCCCGCTTGATGCTCAGCGTCCAAATTGGGGAGGCTGAGCGAGCCCGAAACCTCGTTTCACTTTTTCACCTTGGGAAGGCTCGCTTTTGAGCTGGTTGCTCAGACTTTTTCTTCTGGTAATTCTGCAAAGCAGAACTGGTGTTAGCTTTTGTCAGGGGGAATACGGAGAGCACTGCACAAAATAATGGGGAGTTTTGGGCATAATTGCCCAAAGTAATGGGGCAAGAGTTACTTGATCTTTGCGCGTTCTAGCAGTTGGATGAAAGAAACTTTCTACGTTTGCTTGAACAACTGTTGTGCGAACAGGGTGCTGAACGCTTCAAGAAACAGAAGGTGAGAAACCAGGTAAATTATGTAGCAAATTTTAAAGCTAAAGTAGAGCTTAATTTTTGGGAAATGCAGTGTCTGTGTTTATTAGCTAGGAGGAAGAAAACTTGGATTTAATTGCAAGGATGACAGCACATTTCAAGTGTGCCAGTCACTGCTATCTGTGTGCCTGTCTCAGGTAAAAGAGATCCAGTTGCAAGCCTGGTCTCATTTAAAACCAAATTACAACTGAATAGTAAAGCGAATACTCATTTTCAAGTTGCTTTTCTATTGGAATAAGCAGTGCAAGGTGGTTGGTTGTTGGTTTTATTTTATTATTTCTAAGAGTGAAGTAAAATCCTTCTCTGCAACAAGTCTGCTATTGGTGGTAACCAGGATGTACTGGACGTAACCCACGCGTTGCCGTGTGACAAGCGGTGGCAGTGACAGAACGACACGGGCTGCGTCGCCCAAGCGTGGGGTGCTGTGGCTGCCTGCAGTGGCTGTGAGCGTGTGGCCGTGGCTGAGAGCTGCCTCGCTGCCGGAGTCCTGACCTAAAGGCAGTGCAAAAAACCTCGCTAGGTTATTGACAGGGTTCCTCCCAGCTCTCTGTAAAGCAGGAAAAGAGCAAAGCAGAAATGTGAGATGCTTGAAATGAGTGAATACTGTGAAATGTCCTGCTGGTTAAGGCACGCTAAAGAAATGTGTGTACGTGATGCATTTAGATTTAAAGACTTCCCCCCGCCGCCGTCGTCGCAGAGTAGCTGCAGTCTGACACTTCAGACACAGGCTTCTCTCTACAGTTTGATGCTTGGAGAGGAGCTTGAGGGAGCTGCTGAAGAGGCTGAAATGATACATGTACAGCTGCTTGTCAGCACGGATCAGAGGTTAGGATGAAACTGCTGTTCCCCAAGACTCCAGCAGTTTCTCCTTGGAGAATGTCCTGATGAAACAGCTCGTTTGATCCTCCTGGAAGCATCTTCCTCTTCCCACTTGGATCACTGTACCTGTTGCCCCTGCAGCTCCTCTACCTGTAAATTGAGTAGTTGAGCAGACTTGATGGACCAAATGGCAGGGAAATGTTAAAAATATCTGTTAAAGTTTAAATGTGTTTTCTTTTTTCACTCTCAATCTGTATCTGAATACAAACAAAAAATTACTGGTGGAGGGTGGAGGAAAATTCCTAGACATCCCACTCCTGGATGAAAGCTTTTGAAGTTATTTTTGCCAATTTTGAGAAACCAGCTGTAGCTGCTAGCAAACAAACTGTTTGTTTCATAATAAACTTCGGCAAATATTCTTTCTGTCCTTTGAAAACCAGACCATTTGTTGATGCCAATGCCCATCGCAGCCTACTGCAGGCAGGAGGAAGCCTGAAAGGGCAGGCCTTCGTGTGGTTTGTATCTTTAAATGCTTTCAGAGATATAATTCCTGTCTATTTGATGGAAAAAACTGTCCGTTTAAAGTTGACTTTTGCTGCCAGAAAGGAAAACGTGGCTTGTTCTCAGCCTGAAGTAGGGATTTGTCAAGCTCTGTATTTTCTAGTGCGGCGTCCTTCATCTTGTGCCAAGTGTTGGAGCTGCAGCATTGATGGCTCCCCTTTCCCTTCCTCCTCTTCTCTTTACTTGTAGACTAATATTCATGAAGAGATTTACATAGTTTGGTCAAGTAATTTAATGTCTAATATGTGCAGAGAATATGTTTTCCCCTTTTCCCATTACAGCTTGAGGATGAAAATGGGTCTTTAAAAATGTTTCGCCGTGCAGTTTGTTTATTCTCGTGCCAGAAAAGCCACAAGATGTTGATGGTCGCGGGAAAAGGCAGTGGTGGTTATGTCACCGTGGCTTTTTGGCAGCTGCTTGCCCGTACCTGTGTTGGTGTGCAGACTGTGTCTGCTTTTCCTCCTTTAACTGTCAACTCAGCTGGCATTGTTTATGCTTTTGTGTGGTTCCCGTAGCCGGGAGTCTGTGCCTAGCCTGGATCGGAGGATCTTGGCAAGAAAGTGCGACTGCTCAGGGGTATACGATGCCGTTAGACAGCAACAAGGCTGCTTTGAGTTGGCTCAAGGATGCGGGGTTATATGTATTCATGTGTGTGTGTATATATACACATGTATGTGTGTCTATCCTAACTCTGCCTTGGTTACTAAAGCTTGAGTTTCTCAAGGATTTTTTATTGAAGTTGGCTATGGGGTCACCTTTTGGTTCAAATACCAGCTCCGCAGCTCCTGTTCACAAGCGTGTGTGGTACTGCTGCGTTGCCGCTTGTCTGTCTGTCCAGGCTCCTTCCCCCCTCTGAACTGGCAAAAGTTTGTTCCTTAGGGCCATGGTTGTCTTGGGCTGTGCTTTTTTGGATTTGGGTATTGTAGCCTGCTCATCACGCTCATGCTCACATGTCACATCACTGACAAACCTTTAACTGAATGGGATGTCAGGGTGATAAGCTATAGATAAGTGATGTTGGGCTAAAGGCAGCCTTCCTAATTGCTGAGTAAAGCTGTGTATTAATTCAAGGTGTGCTTTGCTTTTCCTTTTCCCTGGGAGCTGGTTGCTGAAGAGCTGGAGGTTAAACACCCACCTTCATAAGGCTGAGACATTGTTTCCCTCCATGGAGGTGAGGATTGGTTCTGGGAGCTTTCTGGGCTGCTGTTTGAGCATGGGTGCAAGGTCTCAGCGCCGGCCATTCCACGCTGGGTTGTCTCTTTGACTTTGTGCCTCAAGTCCTGAACTGAGAAGTTGCTCCCCTGTCTAATGGCAGCAGTGTCAGCTTCACCGGTGCTCATTCCTGGAGCATCCAGCATGCTGGTAGTGCCCATCACAGCACGAACAGACAGTGGCATGATGCATCTAGCAGTATTTTTATAAGCCTTTAGCTTTGGCCGGCTGCACACCATCTAGAGAGATGCCAGCCTTGATAAGAGTAAGACTGGAGAAGCGAGTTAAAGCTGGACACACGCAGTGCAGCCTTTGCCTAGCCCGTGAGTAAGCAGTGCATTTGCTCTGGGTGTGTTGATCTCAAAGTCAGGATAGATGACAGTGCTGAGTAGATGTGTGCACGCAAATCCAGTCCTTATTTGCCTTGTTGTTGTCCTGTGGAGACCATAGGGCTTGTCAGACCCTCGATGTTGAGCTGCAAGGAGGGCAGAACACAGCAATCCATGTGTTGATTGGGACCTTTAGCAAGAGCAAGGGACCCTTGTAGCCTAAACCCATACCAGTTTACATCCTGCTGGAAGGAATTTTAACATAGCTTCATATGGGTTTTAAAATTCCTTCTTTCCTGCTTGCTTTGGTTTGTATTTTACTGCTTTCTCCACGAGAGGCTGGCTGGAGAGCCCTCATTCAGGAACTGCCCGTTGTAAGCCTTGGGTTTCTTTGGCTGCAGGAGCCTGGCCCTGTGGTGCTGTGGGACCGGCTCTCCCTCCCGGGGAAGGTGAAGTGGGAGCAAGGCTGGCATGAAGGAGCCTGGTTGTGGTCTTTGGCTTTGCTTTTCAAGCTCCTGAAGCCTACAGAACTCTGCAGAAGGAGCTTGTTTTTATACTGTGATAATTATGCTTGTAGTCGGTTTAGACACATACTCATTTGTGACTTCAGCAAGCAAAAGTGTGAGACACAGTTGTGTTGAAAGATGACTTTCGCTGTGCTCGAAACTCCTTTTTTGTCTTGAAAGAAACAAGTGTGGGACTGTTTCTTTTGAACTGTGATGGCTTTTCCCCCAGTGTCTTAAACTGGAGTTGTTTTGCACGAAAAAAACCAGCCCTAACCCCGCAGTGTTCGGTTACCGTTGTGAGGTTGTAACGGGCTCTTATTCTGAAGGAGGCAGAGTGCTCGGTATTTGCTCTCTTAATGTTTTCCTTTTTTTTTTTTACTGTTTTTCTGCAAGACTGCCTTTTCACCATGTATGTGAGCTCGACTGTTTTTGTCACGTTGGCAAGTTGTTAATAACATCCTGGTTTGTTAATATATTCTTTGTATTGGCAAATTTTATGTGATTTATCGCCTTAGATCCCCTTTATTTACCACTCTGCTGCTTCCAAGCTTGTAATTCTGCTGAGTAAGCTGTGCAGAGGATACCTTTGTGCACAGGGAAGATGCAGGGAAGAAAACTCAGACCAGGGTGTTTGTCCTCCCTCCTCTTCTCAAACTGAAATCAGTGGAGCCTGCTGGACACTTGCGCTGCTCACCTGCTGCTTCCTTTAATTAGAAAATTTCTGACTTGGCACTTCCGTATAACCCGATTCACATGTTAGATGCAGTCAGAGGTATTTGAGCTGTAAAGCTCTTAAACACGACTAAAGCAGGCAGCTCTGCTTTCTGCTAGCAAAATGCTGGGCTGCATGCACTGTTGCAGGCCTCCAAATTTTAGGTTCAGCTTGAGCTGTTTTTTTAGACGCTGAGAAAATGAATTTGACGGTGCTGTTTATATTTTTTTTTTCTCTTTTCCTTTCTTCTTCTTCCTGGTCTTGGACTGGTGAAATGCTGCCGTGGACCTCTTTCCAGGATAACAAACACTGAAACATCTAATTATGGACCAGTCTCTCATTCCAAGCATCACATGCTCGTAGGGCGTTCTGATACGTCGTGCAGACTCTTCAAACCGCTGACCTTTGCGGAGTGCCCTTGGCCGTGCCAGCAGAGAAGCGTGCTGGCAGCTTAAAGATGTTTTGTCTGGCGTTTGAGCAGAAGTGAAAACTTATTGCTGGTGGAAACAGATGAGAGGGCGGAAAATGCAGTGTGTGCTGAGGCTTCGGGTGCCTGGCGTTGTCTGACGGTGAGCGGCCGTGGCAGCTCGTTCTTCTGCGTTGAAAGGTGACGTCCGTGTGGAAAGCTTGGGGGGTTCGGCACAAATTGGGCAGTCATCGCGACAGCTGTGTTGTCAGCTGTGGTTTGCTGGCCGCGTGCAGCCCTTCGTTCATTGGGCCGTCCTATAAATAAGCCGTTGTACGCAGCCTTACACACGCAACTCTTTGCGACGCTGCCGCGCTGTAGCAGAGCAGCCAGATGTCACAACTCGCTCCTGATTGCTCTCAGCAGGTAAAGCTATGGGAGGAAAACACCTCCAGCTCTGGAAGACACAATAACCGGGGTGATGTGTGTGAAGGATTTGTGATTTGTGATACTGGAGGCTGAAAGGCAAAAATAGCATCATTTATAATAGTAAAAGTTAAGGCTTCTGCAGTACGCCTTTGCATTCTGCCAGTCTGTAATGAATGGAAGAGTAGTTTGCTTACAGATGACAAGCAGAAATGAATAACCACTTAAAATTTTGGTGCTGAATTCATCTTGGCCTCTGAGAAAGCCAGAGCCACGTAGCCCTTTTCTCACACTGTCACATGCCGCCCTAAATAAAAATGTCGGGAGGCATAAAATTAAGGCGCTCTCTGCATCCTTCTTCCTCCCCATGGAGTTCAGTGCTCTGCCCTTGGCTTGCTCGAGGACTTGTTACGACTAGGGCTGTGTGCTGATTTTTTGGAGAGGACCCCTTTGCTGCCTGTTCCACCCCCCCACCCCATCAGCAGGAGGAGGGATTCAAAGAACAGCCCATGGCTTTGAACTTCTTTGCCATAAACATCTCATCAGCCTGGGCCAGGAGGTGATGCAGGTACCACCTCTTACTGGGAGGGAGTTAAGGTAGTGCAAGCAAGAGTTCAGCTGGAGGATAACTGAAGTGAGTCCAATTAGGTGTTAGTTTACCCACGTCGAAATGCGAAGCTGTTTCTCCTTTTGGCTGGCGGGTGGTTGTCCTCTTGCCAACGTGTCTGCTTCCCCCAGGAGCGCATTGTGTGCTTCTCTAGCGTGAATGCTTCACAGAAAGGAAAGCTGGATCCATTGCAGGGCTTGCAGTTGGAAGTGGCTGGTGTAAATGCAGCCTTTCTTGCTGACACCGGGTGTTGGGAACTGGTTGTTAGCTTTTCCTAGTTCAAGAACAGATTTTTACCCCTATTGCTAATTTTGCCTTGCCTGACTACCAAAAAAAACCCAGGCTGCCTTTGAGTAATACACCCAACTGCTAGGATTTCTGAGATTTGTAAGGAAGCTGTTGCAGCTAAATTGTTTTAGGCATGTAGTGCGACCCTGAGCCCTTTTAATAGATGGATACCTAAAGATCTTTTGAAGGTGAAATGTAAGGACAACCATATTAACAATGATACCTCAAGGACAGCGGCAAAGTGAGGGTGGGTACAGGCTCCGTGCTGGAGTAAGGAGCTGCTGTCCGTTGTGGTCTCCTCTGCACAGCGCTGGGGCTGTTGCCTAGAGCAGCTTTGCTCCTTGCTGGTTTCCTTTGAGCTGATGTCTGCTTGTTTTCATGGAACTTCCTTAGGAGACCTTAAATCTCTCGGTGGTTGGTGTTCTGTAATGGGAGGCGGCATTGCTTTTTTTTTTTCCTCCTGCTTTTTTTTTTTCCTTTTCATTTCTCTTCCCCTAAGCTGCTGCTTCAAGTAGTTCTTCCTGGGCTTGCCAGGAACCTCATCCAGTGGGAAAATGTTCAGAAGGAAAAAGCACCTCATGGTAAGAAGCTGAATACACCTAGTGTTGCCTTTTGTTCTAAGATTGATACTATTAATTGCCTTCTTGGTGCTTAATGATAAACCTGTTAAGAGGTGGCCAGGAGTGATTCTCTTTCACTGGCAACATTTTGCTTTTGTTTGCCAGGCTGGCAGCAGATACCTGTAGTACCTGATGGGTAGGCTTCTTAAAAACTATGGTGTTTTGGAGTATTTTTCCACTTCTCTGCCCGTGACTAATGCCTTTAACATTTCTTATATCATCCGCATGCCACGCAATGTAAATGTGTGCAGGTTTATGTAAGGTGGAGTTGGGGATAAAAGCCAGTAACTGCCCTTTGAAAATGGGAAAGCATTGCTGTAATATCCGTCAGTGCTTTTATTATTTTCGTATTTGGCTCCAACTTAAATGTCACTAACCTTGCACTCAGAGAGATCCCATCCGAAGGGAGTCTTGGCAGGCATTTCTACAACAAAACATGAGGATCTTGTACCCACTTCTGTTGGTTTGGTTCAGGTGTTGGGGCTCTCTGTCAGCTCTTAGGGTCTGTGGATGCTGCAAGCTGATTTGGTAGAGTCAGAGTACAGAAGAACTTTATAGAAATTTTTTGTCAGTTCTAATGAAGAAAAATGAGATTTTATTCCCTTTCTAATAAAAGGGTTGTCAGATGCCTGCAAGTCTGACAGGAAGTGCATGAAGGAGTCAGTCACTGCATTTACTTGAACCCCTTTTAGTGGGGTGCGTGAAAGAGGAGTTGCCTGCAACATTATTTGCTGAAATCTGTAGATATCAAAGGGATATGCATCCTTCAGATTTCCTGTGAGTGGGCTTGTGCAAAGACAAATGATAATTAGCTCTTCTAAGTGGTTGTGCATGATACACGGTTAAAACTGCATGATAGGAATCCGTGTCTGGATTTATGCAGCCCGTGCTGTGTGTTAGAATCACAGACTGGTTTGGGTTGAAGGGACCTTAAAGCTCATCCAGTCCAACCCCTGCCATGGGCAGGGACACCTCCCACCAGACCAGGTTGCCCAAAGCCCCGTCCAACCTGGCCTTGAACACTTCCAGGGAGGGGGCATCCCCAGCTTCCTTGGGCAATCTGTGCCAGTGTCTCATCATCCTCATAGTGAAGAATTTCTTCCTAATATCTAATCTAGATCTCCCCTCTTTCAATTTGAAACCATTACCCCTCTATCCTATCACTACATGCCCTCATACGGAGTCCCTCCCCATCTTTCTTGTAGGCCCTGTTTTAAGTACTGGAAGGTCGCTATAAGGTCCCTCTGGAGTCTTCTCTTCTCCAGGCTGAACAACCCCAACTCTCTCAGCCTGTCTTTGTAGGAAACATGCTCCAGCCCCTTTGGTTTCTTTGTGGCCCACCTCTGAACTCACTCCAACAGCTCCATGTCAGGCCTGCTTTTCTCTGTACAAGACCTGTTGGTCCCCTTACAGTACAAAATTTACGCGCTAAAATTGTAGTGATTTTTACTCTCCCTTCTTATTCTTCTCATGGGTCCCATGTTTACTTCTTTTAGAAACAGCTTGGGGTGACAAGGTTACTGTGGGCCAAAAGGTCCCTGTTGCCGTTGGCCTTTACTGAAGCTATAATCCAATTCTAGAGTGTGTTGTACTTGAGCAGGCTGAGGGTGTATCTGGTCCAGTGTCCTGCCTGATAGCAAGCAGTAGGAGATGTTTAGGGCTGCTAAGCAAAAAGCAGAGAACCCAAGATAATTGTAGAGTAATATAATATATTAGATGAGTATATAGTTCTTGCCATTATAGTGCTTGATAGGCTGGATACTTTCGCTGGCCCGAAAGCTCTACCTGTGCTTTGCAGGACACAAATGCATGCAAAAATGCGGGTGAAGAAGGCCAGGCTGTTAATTTAAATGTGCAGTGGGAAGTCTGGGGGTAACTTGAAGCTTGAGGTCAGTTGTTGCACGTTCTAGTTGTGGAAAATATTTTGTGGATGCCATTTTCTGTGAATATGGGATTTGTAAATGACTCAGAATGGTTTCAGGTAAAACCTGAGCATCCTGTAGAGAGAGATATAGGACCATCACAAGCTGTGTAATTTTGCAGCTCTTGGGATGTTCATTCCTGTGTGTTGTGTTTTGGGGAGGGGGGAGTCATTTGAATTGATAACTGGGGAATAAAATTGCACGTGTGAGCACATGATTTGGAAGCTTCAGAGATGGTACTGTCCATTACCATAACTCTATAAGTGCATTATTATCTTCCGGTTTTGAAGTACAGTATACTTGGGTGCAACTGCTTTGCTGCGTCTTGCAGCGCTGAGGAAGGAAGCGCGTGCAGGCGCATTCTGGAAAGAAATCCCTAATCTGTCCTGATAAGCAGGTACACTACAGGTTTTGCATAGTGAGGACGAGACTGCAACGTCACTGGCGTGTGAAGATCACCTGCGTTCTGCTGGATCAGCTTTATAACAACTACATGACTTCCTGAACTGCTGCGAAAGATGTGCTGTTGACTCAGGAGGTGGTTTATAGTGTGTGTCTAGGCACAAGGTCAGCAAAGTAGGTGTTTGATTTTGAAAGTTACACATTTGCCACGTGCTCTTAAGACAGTGAATCACTATGACAAAAGAAGTGACTTAGAGAATCACAGGATGTTAGGAGTTGGAAAGGACCTCGAAGGATCATCCAGTCCAATCCCCCTGCCAGAGCAGGATCACCAGACCAGGTCACACAGGAAGGCGTCCAGGTGGGTTTTGAATGTCTCCAGAGAAGGAGACTCCACAACCTCTCTGGGCAGCCTGGGCCAGTGGTTGCAAGTACCATTGTCTGAAAAAAAACCCAACCAACCCAACAAAAAAAACCCCTAAAATGCCAAAAAAAATTGCAGACCCAGATTAGAAGGAGGGGGAACACAAGTGTTATCAAGTTGCATTTGGTTAGATAACAGTAACGAGACAGGCCAGAGTGGAATTTGTGTTTGTATCCTTAAATTTGGCACTTGCTTTCCTAACTGTTTCACCCCCCTGGATTTCTGAACTGGTTTGTGAAATGAAGTATTTTCTACATGGATTTAAAAACATCTCCCTCCTGCCTCCTCCCCCCGAGTCAGTCTTATTTCTTCCCTTGGAAAATGCTCGTTTGTCTTTGACTTTGTCTGCTTCAAACACGCCTGCGTGTGTGTGGCATAGCTTAAATTTTTATGAGGAAGAATGTAAACACCGAATCTGCACAAGACTTGCAGAAGGGCTCTGTAGCTCCAGTGCATCATCTGCTTGTTATGTAATCTGATAGGATGGAAGCGAAATAGAAACCAGATGTCAAGGCAGAGCAATTACAATTTTTCATCTGCGAGTATTACAGTAAATGTACTTTGTATTCCTTTCCCCCCCACCCTGAATACAGAGTTTCATTTGTTGGGGGGGGGTGGGAGGTTGGGAAAATGCTGCAGGGGACTTTAGAGCTCTCAGCGTGGTTCTTGCTTAAAGACTTTGTTGTTCAGTCCTTGTGTTCCTTCGTGTAATTCAGGTCTGCGTGCTACTCCAGACCTGCAAGCTCGCGCGTTTCCAATGAGCTGGACAAAACTGCTTATTCCCGGGAGACCACCTCTGCATGTCCAGCTCTGTGGGTTATACGGTCAAGCTGCAGACTTGTGCTAAATTTAGCCTTCAGAGTGAAGCTGCTTTGCTTATCATGCTTGATTAAGTTTTGTGAGAAAATCCTATCAAAAAAGGTTTGGGGCAGGCTGTGCTGTGGATTCTTCAGCTGAAGAAGCGTCTGGGAGGAGAGCAGATGGGCGCTGCAGTTAGCTTGTTTTCTCAGATTCGCTGTGTGACTAAAAGGATAGAAGGGAAAATGGATAATCATTGATCCTGTCTGTTGGGGAAATGGATTCTTCCACTGCTAGTTTATCCAAGAGGCTTCTCTCCGCTGGCTTCCATTAAATAAGGCAACCCCTTGGTTGACAAAGAAATCGATCAACATCTGTGTTCGTCTTCTATGTGTCTTCTCAAGATCATTTGTATGATCTCGCTGACTGGTAGCTGATTTCAGTTTTCCTTTTCTCTCTTGTTTTTTAACCTCCTTTGGTTTGGTTTTTTTTATTGCTGAAAGATTTATTTTCTTCCCTTCTGCGTTGCCCTGTCTGGTTCAGCTCAGAAGCCAGCAGTACCTTGCTGGTGGAGTTCGTGCTTGGAGGAGGCCGCGGGGGCTGGAGATGTGATTTTTCCGTTTTCCCTCGGCACGCTGTTTCCCTGCTGGCTGTGAGTGGGTTATGGCTGAAGCTTTCGTATTCCGCTGAATAAAAATCTTTGTTCTGCACCGACAGCTTTTTACTGGGTGGCTGCTGCGTAGCGTAGCGTAGATGCTAAGCAGGCCTTTACTTTCCGTGTCTCTGTGAGGAATAAGTCAGAAATCTTTCCTGAAGCTGGTATCTTTATTTATCTGTTAAGTATAGATAACTTCAAGAAACCCTTAAATCAGTTGCATGTTCCAGCTGAAGGAAGTGCTGGCAATGAATTAAAGATTCTTGCTCCTTTTAAACGGCAAGTTTCTTCTTTTCAAACCCAGCAAAGAATGAGGATAAGAGATCAGTGTGAACACTTGCTGCCAGCCATTGCAAATAGCATCCAGTCTGCACCACCTCTCCTTTCAAGGACAACCCGGAAAAGAGGACTTGGGTTCGTTATCTGTGGTTACTGCTCAGCTCTGCTAACACCAAGTAATTACTACGGCAAGTTCCAGTGACGAGGGATGTAAGCTCACGTGTGAAGAGGTTGTTCATGTTTGTGAACAAGCTACTGTTAGAAAACAAAATAGAGGATTCTTCCAGTGGCAAGATGGGCTTTGTCTCGGGGAGCGAGGCTTTGTAGGTGGCAAGTTGCTGGAGACGGGGCAAGCAATCATTTGGAAAGGAGACCACTGCCATGTGAAGCAGCGATGAACCTTGGTAAGAGCGCTGGGCCTGGACTGCTCAGGAGAAGACAGAGGGGACTTCGGGATTTGGTGTGGCTTCGCTTTGGTTCCAAGTACCTAACGGAAATACGTGCGCCAGCTTTATCCTGTGTTGAGTCTGTACTGAGTGGCTTGTATGGAGAGTGGCAAACGTTAAGGAAAGGAGGCTTGATAGGATGAAAATGTGAAAAATGGTCTCTGTTCCTTGTATGCCCTTCAAAAAAAAGGAACACAAAATCCTCTGAAAAAGTTCTGGTGGGTAGGCAGGGACTTGGCTGTTAAAAGTTATTTGGTTGTTTCCTCCTGGTTCCTCATCTGAATATTTAGATTCAGCCTTAGTACTGATTTGTGGTTTGGGTTGTATTGTAAGTGTATGGCCTACCTTTTCTGCCCTGTGCTTGGGCCAGTTGTCTCCTGATGTTGTTTCCAGTAAGGATGGAGCTTCATTATAGAGTCCATTCTCCTAAATTACAGAGTCACGGAATCATTAAGGTTGGAAGAGGCCTCCAAGATCTTCAGGTCCAACCATCAACCTAACACTGCTGTGCCCACTAAACCATGTCCTGGAGTGCCACATCCACACGTTTCTTGAACACCTCCGGGGGGGTGACTCCACCACCTCCCTGGGCAGCCCCTTCCAGTGCTTGACCACTCTTTCAATAATGAATTTTTTCCTAACACCCAATCTCAACCTCTCCTGGCGCAACTTGAAGCCATTTCCTCTCATCCTGTCACTGGTTACCTGGAAGAAGAGACCAACTCCCACCTCTCTACAACCTCTTTTCAGGTTGGAAATTTAACTACTGAAGACACTTTCTTCCCCCCCCATGAAGCATTTATAGAAAACTTTACTACTGCAGGGAAGCAGTATGGCCTCTTGTACCTGTGAAGTCCTTGGGACGGCATCGAAGCCAGACCCGAAGGCAGCATTGGGCCTTCCTTTCTGAACGGAGACTGTGGAGCCCAGCCTGAGGCCTCAGGGTCCCCACAGAGAACACCTCCACAGGTCAGTTTTCGTGGACGTTCAGCCAGCTTGCTTACAAAGGCACCTTTCTGAAGGTAATGATGGTCTTGTCTCTACACTGGTGCTCTGCAAGGCCAGAAGTTTGGGAAGCTCTGCGGCTTGGTCCATGTAAACACCTCTTGCGCCGCGCTGACTCTCACCTTATTGAAACTGGACCCTGCGGTAATGGGGCTGAAAACCATGGAAATGCGTGACGGGAATGTTGGCCGGGGAGTGCTGGTAGACAGAAAGGACTTTTTTTTAACGTAAGTTGGTGGAGGATTCGTTTTAAGACGGAAAGCAAGTCGATCGCGTAAGTGTTGGGGTTGATTTGTCTGCTGTGGCACTGTCACATTGGTTGGGACCAGCAGCTGTGACCTTAATTCTCAGCCAAGGGAGCCTGATTGTGTGGCATGGTTTCTGGGGACAAAAATACTAGCGATAGATAGCGAGTCACGTGTGGCCAGGAGCTCTTCCTGTAACAACAGCAGTTCTGAAAGCGACCTTCAGCGTGGCTGTGAGCGTTCACTGTGTTATTTTTAACCTGTCTGGGTAAATTTCCAATACAAACGGGAGTGCCAATCTGATGTGTGTGCTTTCCCAAACCCTTATCTTCTGCTTTCTAGTGCAGTGACGCATCGGACGGAACAGTTTTAGTGTTGGATGCAACTTCTTTTATGTCTGCAGTACCAGAGAGAAGGAAACGCTTCAGCTCTGTTTTACTGCTCGACACAATTTTTTAAAGGAATTTTTTTTAAAGAAGATGAATGAGTTTTAATGATATCTTCTTCTTCTTGTTGTTTTAAAGAAAATTACTTCAACTGGGGTTTAAAAATAGGTGAAGGCTGTACTTTGATTAGGTTGCTCTGGCACTGACGTCAATGCGTGACATTTATCTGTGTTCGGATTTGTCACCCTGTTGACTAAGGCTGTATTTACACAAATGGTGATATTTCTGTCCACTGGGAGGGGAACGAGGAGCATCTCTGCTCGGGTTGTGTCCTTGCCCTTAGGATTCCTGAACTCTGGCTTTCTCTCCTGCTGCTGGATTTTTATATTGGGATGGCAGCAGGGGTTTTTTTGTGTTGGAGGATAGAGTTTTAGGTCTTTACGTTGCCATGAAGGTCCAGGCAGTAGGATGCTGGCTTGGTGGAAAAGCACATTGGTAGTGCAGTGCTAAACATGACCTGGAGAGGTATAACATAAGGTATGAGCCTATCTGGGTAGCTTCATTAAAAGGCAGGTAATGGATGTTCTACAAATAGGAATTAAAGAAACTGTGTCCTGCAAATGCATAATACAAATGAAAAGCAGTGAGCAGTTTTGAATCAGCACAGTGTTGAGTGTAGCATCTGTACTTCTCTGCCATTTATAATTTAATGGGGTTTTTTTCAGTATAGTTGCTGAAACAGAATTAGTGTGAACAAATTCACACTGATTTTTTGAGTTTTGTAATTTATTTTAGCTTTAATTATTGCAAAGTTTAAAAATCTCATTTTGCATGGAGGCTGAAGGTAAAGCTGTTGATCTGGCAAGTATCACTTGGATCTTTGGCTGCTGGAGCTTCCCAGACCCTCTCTTCCCTCCTCAAAGCAAGACTTAGGGTTTCCCTGGCCCCAAAGCCCGCTTACCAGAAATCGCTGAGTAGTTTTCCATAATTACTCTATCTATAACCACATTCCTGGAGCATGGGGCTTCCCAAAAGTACATGGGGACATGCAGGCAGTTGAAATGGAAGGGCAGAGAAGCCATACTCGGGTTTTTTAAGTCCTTCTGTCAGTAGCAATGTGCATTGCCAGTGTAACCATTGCCTATTTATCTAGAACTTGGCTCTTGCTTTCTGGTGTAAGGGAGCTGTGTGAAGTAGGAAGGGGTGGTGTCGCTCCCCGAGCACTTGTTTTTGTGGCAGAAAGCGTGATGTGCAGTGGAAGGGCTCTGACTCGTGAGCGGAGGTTACTGATGGTGACACAAGCAAGGGTGGTGTTTGGGCTGCGTGCCGCGTCACCACGAGTGCAGCTGAGCACAGGCCGAGGAGGACCCAGAGCAGCTGCAGCTCGGCCTGACCTCCTACTGCAAATTAAAATCGCTGCTGCTTTACGTTTTTCAGACTTTGAGCTGTGAACTGCTATGGCATGGGGAAGCATTTTGCAGGCAACGCATCCCTCTGTGGAATGAGGTGCTGTGGATGATAGTGTTTTGGATGTCTTTGCTCTTGAGGTAAAGCCCCAATACTTCTTCCAGTGTCCTCACAGTCAGCTGCTGCAATAGGTCGATCCTTTTCAGGTGCAGCACTTCAGATCAAATGAATGATGGATCCCAGAGTGCCACTGCAGCAGGTCAGGCTGCACTTAAGACTGCGTTGTCCATTTGGTCCTAATGCACCTCTTGTTGATATATCCATTTTCTGTTTCTTTACCTTTCTTTGATTAGAAAGGCAGCTTGTTGATACTGCAATATCTTTTGAAATAGTTTTAACTAAAGGGTGGGGAAGAAGTAAAGAGATGAATGAGACTCCTGAGCACATGAACAGATGGAGGTAGGATGACCATTTACTAAATGTAAAAAAAAATATATATTCTAAAACCATCTAGCATACTGTTTTTTCCTTCTGGGGAGCCTATAAGAATCTTGCTGATACACAGAGCTTTTAGCAGAGTGGGTTCTCGATTCTGTTTTTTGCTTTGGTAGTTTTTTTTGTTTGGCAGATATACAACCCTTTCGAAGAAAAGCTGACTCTTGCACTCCTTCCCCCCTGCCCCCATGTCACTGTTGAAGCACTTGGGCAGATCTGAAATCTAAAAGCTTCTGAAAGATTTAACCTTTTCTATGGGAATTCTCATTTTGCTGTTTGAAACATGAGGAGTTTGGTCCTGGTTTTGCTTTCAGTTACTGGGTTGGGGTTTGTGTGTGTATTCATGTGCAAGCTGGAGCGGCTCATGGAGAAGAGATATTGAGGCAATGAAGGTAATGCTTCTTATAAATCAAACTGCCTAGACTTAAAGCCCTTAAATGCTTTACCTGATCAACAAAACACTGAAGCTGCAACACGTCATACTAAATTCCCTAAATATGGCCTGAAAGCTGCTTAATATATTATAGGTATAAGAAAGAACCTGCCTGCGGTGCTGACTTAAATACGCAGTGTGGCTTAGAGAGAGGCCATTGCATTGCAAAGGTGAGACTTCTTAATCATGCTAAGCATGAAGCAACCCAAATATCAGCATGAGTTAAACAAAATGAAGGATGGGCTCATGTACCAGAGGAGTGTAGGATCTACTGGAACAGTGTTGATCTGCAAACTCATGGGTGTTTGTGTTGAACCCATCCCTGACCACTGCATCGTGGTTTCAGGTACGTCTTACAAGCCTGGTATGAGGTTCAAAGATAAACAGACTCCATGGTGGACTTTCTTCAACTTGTTCAAGGCGAATCACACGCATCCCTGACCACTGCATCGTGGTTTCAGGTACGTCTTACAAGCCTGGTATGAGGTTCAAAGATAAACAGTCCACTCCATGGTGGGCTTTCTTCAACTTGTTCGAGGCAAATCACACGCTTGGGTTGACTTTGTGGAAAATTTTGGGCTACTTCTGGAGATGCTGAAGCTTCTGGTATTGTAATACCTGATTACACAAACCAGCTAATGCCAAACAATCGAGTTGTTGGTATTAAAAAGCAAGTTCTGCTCTCATGCTCAGGTTAGCCTGTTACCCCACACCTGACACATTCAGATATCTCACTGTGCCTTTATCTGTTTTGCAGAGCTGCCACTTCAGTGGTCTTGACAACTTCCTAGTCCAGAGCTAGGCCAGTTCTCCAAAGGATGCAGCTTGGTCTGATGAAGTGGTACCCACTGAGGGATGAGGAGCTTGCAGACATGGCCTGGAGGCCGTGTTTGCCTGCTGACATGTCCTCATGTGTCCCAAGCTGTATGTCTGGGCTTAGCCTCTGCCTGAGTGGAGGGAGCTCATGGCTGGCCCTCATTGCTCTGGTATCTCCTTCCCATCAAAAGTGCAGGGTCAGTGTATGCATAGCTTGGGTTAAGCATGTATGACTTCAGTGGTTGCTGCAGGGGTCCTGCATCCTTTGACAGGTGGAGGAACAAGCCATGCCAGTTCCAGCAGACAGCCCTCCTTAAAGGAGAGTGCAGTAAGATTTCCTGTACGGGTCTTGATCTTAATGTCATAGCTTGTGTACCTGCCCTGGCAAATCTGTAGGAGAGAGCTGTTGCAAACCGAATGCAGTATTAGGCCCTGCAGGGTTGTCTTCTTGCTGAAATGAGTGTAGAAAATCAAGAGGAAACATCAATACTTTCCTTGTTTCCTGTCCACAAGAAAAGCTAAAGGTAAAAGATGTTCTTAGTGTGGAAACTTGGGATAGGAAACCTGAAAGAAATGGAGCTTAGTTTCCAGACTTTTGGTGTTGTAACTGCATTAGGCAGCAGCTCATAAGTTGGACTCTAATGTAGGTCCTCCCTGAGAAGTGCAGGGCTCATGATCCAGGCTCCAAGAAGTTTATTGTCAATTCCATTCTTTGGTATTAGGATTTTGTTACATGGAGGGTTTGCTTCTTGATCTCGCAGCTTGGTGGGTCAAAGGGGCAACTCAGAAGAATTTCCCACGTTTCTGGAGGTTGAATAGGTTTGGTGTCCACGGCATGTGCCATGGTTAGCTGCAGTGCAGCTCCTCCCTGTACTCCAGGCTTTAAATTCAGAAGCTGTCTCCTGTATACATCCTCTTATATCCATCCCACCCAGCTCATGATCACGCAGTTCATCAAGTGCCCCACCATCAGGTTTGTATCTGCTCATCCTGTAAAACACCACCACTTTCCCAGTGTCTGTCTGATGTAATTCTGATCCCCAGGGGAGTATGTCTGGGAGGATTCCCTTGTTCCCCATCTGGAAAAGAGAGCCCCAGCACCACCTTGTGTTGCAGAGCTTCTCAGGGTTTGGAGTTGTCCAGGTGTAGCAGGTGAGCTGGCTGGGGAGCAAGTGTTGGTGAAAGCACAGAGAAAACCCCTCTGTCTTGTCTCAGTTTTCCCAAACTTAGCTCTTCCTAGCTCGAAGTGTTAATTCAGTAGTGTCTTAATACTCGCTGAGGTTTTTTTGGCATCGCCTTTCTCTAGGGTGATGCCCTACAGAACGTAGGCTGCAGGATTCAACACATCTCTGCAGTTCGTACGTGCAGGGCAAGCTGTCAAAATGGTACCGTTGTCCTGAGTGGACGTTTCCCCTCCCAAACCAGCCAAGACATAGCGTGTGTTTTGCACACAAGAACATACAACCTCGAGCGAAAACAGGCAAGAAAGCGTAATTTGAGGGGATGTGTTTGACCTGATACAGCCAGCTGGTTTTCTGTCCTGCATATTTATCCTACTACAATATATGTTTTATCATATAAGAGCTAAACTTTTGCAAAATAAAAGGAGACGTACATTTAACATAAAAAAGTCATAAAGGATTTGTTGAAATTCAAGGAAAGACATAAAATTTTATTTATTTAAAGTAGCATCAAATCAGCTCCTGTGATAATAAGGATGTATGTTTGTTATCTGCTTTTGTAAGTCTTGCTCTTCAAGAGAAAATTGTAGCTGGACTAAGAGAAAAAGCCGAGAGGGAACTGCTTTGTGGGTTGCTATAGAAGGGAGCTGTTACCTCAAACTGCTGATCCAAGTGAGGCCATATTTTAAAGCTGGCATCTCTGGTGGATGGTACTTAAGGACTGTCAGGTTCTGCCTACTCAGACTTTAAGGAGAGCATTAATTTTTGCAGCAGTCTGTTTCCAGCTCTGGATGGCTGTCTGTCTCTTGCCCTTTTCTGGACAGCCTCAGGAGAAAGCCCACGTCCACGGGCAGCACCTGAAAGATCCCATGGATAGGAGAAGCTTTTCTGGATGTGTAACTGAAAGGTGATAGCGTTATTTGGACTTGTTTATGTGCCCTTTGCTAATGTGTTTGTGAGCTGAGCTGTGAAAACACAGAGGTAACAGTTGTGGTGAATCTCAAAGACGCTGCTTGTTACAGGAATGCACTTGGCATCTTTGTCGTATTTTTTAATTTGGCCCTGACACTGAGACAATAATAAAGGAAAACCACTCGAAACTCTTGATTTTAAGGCTGATACGAGTTAACGTGCAGAGTCTGTTGATTTATCATACTGTTACAGTGCTGCAGCACTCTGTTCTCAAATGAAATGTGGGTTTAAATCCGTAAGCCTTTTCAGCCCTGCAGGGAAGGGGGTAGCTGATACCTGCTTGCTTCAGGGAAGCATGAAATTTGTTGCTGTCTTCTGAAGTTGTGATATGAGCTGTTTCACTCTTACACGATTGGTGCTGAATCACAAATTTAGCAGATTAATGGCACTGACTTTTGCATAGCTTTTACCTGGTCCTTACCCTGTGGTAGGAGAGAAAGGGATGCTCCCTGGTGTCCTACAGACAGAGCCTGCTGGTAAAGGAGTAGATTTTGGTGCTGCTTTCAGGTGGTAGATAATGTGCTTGTGGAATATTTCCCCCAGATTTCTTAGTGGATGGAACCTGCTGAGTTAAATGCCGTTAGCTCTGCAGCTACCTCTGATATGTTTGGGGATCTTTTTTCCAAATAGCAATTCTTTAACCTGCACTCACCTGCAGGCTTGCTGCCACTGCTAAAAATGATGTTTTCTCTGTGAGGCAAAGCGTGGCACACAGTCAAGCCAGTCATTTCACGTCTCACCCCGAGGTAGCCGCAGGTATCTAAAACTTCGTCGTCTTCCCCTAAAAAGGCAAGGGAGCTCAGAGGAACTGCTGTCCCGTGGCATCCGTGCTGGGGAGGGGGTTGCTTTCATCCCTTCACCGCCTTCCTACCTCTCTGTCACCCCCCAAATCCAGCTTTTCCAGTATCTTTCCTGATAACTGTCTGAACAAAGGCTGTAACTAAGTCAGCTCACCCCCCAAATCCAGCTTTTCCAGTATCTTGCCTGATAACTGTCTGAACAAAGGCTGTAACTTAAGTCAGTAGTACACCATTCTGGGGACATTTAGGCAGATTAGCAGGGTGGGGAGTTTTTATCTTGCTGAGAAGGTGTCGCAGATTAGCAGGGTGGGGAGTTTTTATCTTGCCAAGAAGGTGTCAGGACCACGTGTTCTGGATGACTGTTCCGGGTACAGAGCTTCCCGTACTGCACATCTTTCACTTGAGGATGTTTTGTGCCTTGTGGTTAGTTACTGGGCATGGCACGGCACAGCATGGGCTTGCACAAGGTGGGGCTGTAGTCTGTGCTTTGGGTATCCGTGGCACACCTGGAGTATGAGGATTTTTGGACTGTGATGTACATTGAGCGTATTGGAGAGATGTCATAAGGAGGGAGGAGCTGGGGATGTTCTCCTGTGAATTTTAGGGGATAAGGTAGTATGATCTTGGACCAGGGCTGGTTCAGGCTTTTGTACTGTTTTGCATCTCATTTTTTTTCCCCTTAGAGATATAATGTATGGCCCGTGTGCACAGTCCTTGCATTTATAAATGTCTTACTCTGAGCATTCGTGGAGTGCAGATGTTCGTAAAACAGACATTCATGTCTTGAAAACTCCGCTTGCCTGTGGTGAATGGGAAGCTTTCCCAGGTAAGCTAGAGCTCACTGTAGTCGATTCCTGAATAAATGAACCTTTCATCATTTACCCGAGGAGGGGGGGAAGCACCACCTTGCTGTGACGGATGCAAAGAGCACCTTCCAAATGGGAACAGGGTGCAGGCAAATGCGGAGCTGGCTTGTCTGCTGGTGAGCTCAGGGGCTTGAGAGGTTGGGAGCTGCCTGCAGCAGCGCTTCAGGGCAGGTACCAGGAGAAGGATGTGGAACATAGCAATTTATTGGTGTCTTTGCAAGCTGTTTGGCAAATACAAGGGTCTGTCTGAACTGAAGCCATATCAGTGGCTAATGGGCTTTTCATGATAAATGGGAATTACTGCTGCTGTTAAATATGCTGATATATGCAAAATACATATTGAACATGCATATATGCACACACATACAAATACATATATGCATCTCCTATGCAGAAACAGGCGTCTTGCCTCCATACCCAGTTTGCCCAGGGGGAGACAGCAACCAGCAGCAACATGTGCAGGGTCAACCCCAGTTAAGCAGAATAGCTCCTTTGCACACAGGTATTTTGCATGCAACTGGGGCTGACTTGAGCCTGCTCCTTTTAAACTTAAAGATAAAAACCAAAAACCTCCTGGGTGCTTCTTGTTCAGATATGGGCTATGGAGAGACAAATGACTCCTAACCTGCTGAGGCAGCAGGAAAACCTCTGTGGAGTCTGCGTTAGCTTGCAGGTCGAATGGTTTATGGCGGGTTCAGAGGGCGTAATAATGGGTATTTGGGTATTTCTGTTCAAGTCGGCCTGCTGTTTTGGAGCTGGCTGGCCAGTTGAGATCCTCTCTTTCTTAAAGCAAATGCTCAGATGAGAACCTTGTGAACCCCAAAAGTCATCATCAGGGGAGTGAATGTGTGTTTCTGACTGGTGCAATGCCCTTAGTTTAGTTACTGTGTTTAAAATTGATGAAAAATACCCTCGGGCTGTTATGGGGGACTTTGAGTGTTCGAGTGGCACATGGTGATGCACAGTAACACAGTGTTCTTCACGTCCCTTCAAGGGCGCTGTGGTGTCAATCCACCATTACTGGCAGTGGGTTTGGGCATTACACCTCTGACCCGTCGTCTTCTCCCTGGCCTTGCCATTCAGCTGTGCTTTCCACATCGCGTTGGAAGGTGTTGACATTTGAACTAATTGCAAGAGAGCCTGCAAAATTCTTTTCCTTTGCTGAGTTAATGTAGGACACTGCTGCCTCAACTGGAAGAAGTGACTGTTCTCCAGCATTGGGTATTAAGATTGGCATTTGGTTATTTGCTACTGGTTTTGTGCAAGTCTCTTTAAAGCTCTAAGCAATAAACGTCTTGGTCAGCGGTGCTGTTGCAGGAGAGAGGCAGGACTTGATTGAGCTCTGTGGGATGGATTTCCAGTCGTGAAACACAGCAAAGGAAGGAAATTCAGCTGTGTCTCTCTGCAGTGTCATTCCTGAGCAGTGATGTCCATGGGCTTCTCACCTCTTTCTTCTGAGGAGCTCTGCAAAGGCCCTTGTTGCCTGCTTATTACAAAATGAATAATCACAGGTAAGGGCCATGAAACTAGTCTGTAAAATGAGTTGCTAAAAGCAGACCTGAACACTGGTGTGCAGCAGTGTGTTTACTGCTGTCGGCTCCGCAGCTGGTGCGTTCTTGTGCCTTCCCTGTTGTAGTCTTGAAAGGCAGAGTTGAGTTATCTGAATGTGTGATCCCGTGCTCTTAGCTTCAGTTGCAACAGTTGTAGACTGTGTTGCTCAACAGGCATCTCTTTAGGTAAGCACTGATTTTGCAATGCACAGCTAGCAAAGTTAAACTGGGTAAATCACTGATGAGAAAACAAAGGCTTGGTGGTGTTTTTTCCCCCCACTTTTTCAGTCACTTCTACCTGTGACTGAGAGTGAGTTTGAGGGCCCCATCTCTGAATGTACACTGACGAGGTTCCTGCCGTGGTTCTCTTCTCCAAGTTGTAATTAAATTTGAAAATGGAAAAGCGATAAGGAGTCTGTGCAGGGGACGCTCCTCGCACCGTAGAGTTAAACTGCAGCATTTGGGTCCTTTTCCAGTGCAGCTGTGGAAATCTGATTAACCTCAAAGAGATGAGGGGTGCCCTGCTTGATGCCAGATAAAACAAAGCACTCGCGCGTGTGGTGAACAACTCGATCATTTCTTCCCTACCTGTTTATAGCAGTGTCCTGGTTTCGCTTGGGATAGACTCATAGCATCAGTTTTCTGTCCAGGAAAGCTGCATTTCTGCAAAGACTACAGCACTTGATGTTGTGGGAATTAAGGTGAGAAGACACTTAGGTTTTTTCAGCTGGCACTGGTATGGGGCTGTCAAGGTCTTGAGTTAATCAGGAGCAGAAGTTGTGGGCAGTGAAAAGCCAGGGCAGTTGAACTCAAGCTGGACAGTGAAAATTCTCTGCCATAAACAGCACGCTTATATAAACTGGGAAGTTCAGTGGGATGGCCCTCTTGTCTTTGATGGCTGTGATGCTGGGAGGTTCTCACCTGCCGTTCTGCTCCTGAGACCTCCCCTGCTTGTTACGGCCATCACAGCTTGCAACCACTATATTGGCTATGTGCAAATCTGTGTACGTTACAGTAATATTGTTATTAAGACTTAATATTATTAATTATTATTATTTATTATTATTGTCATTATTGTTCATCTGTTCCTATTTCAACCCATGGGTCTTCTTTCCTTTTCCTGATTCCCCTCCCTGGGTTGGGAGGAGTAATTGGGTGACAGAGCAGCAGCTCTGTGTTAAGCTTAGTGTGATAAATGGGTGCAAGAAGACTTTTTTTTGTCCTCTCTCCTTAGGGGTTGGGGAAGAAAGGAGGGTTGTCTGCATTTCATGTTGTTTGAGGACTGGTGTTAATTGCAGAGGCAGATTTAGCTCTGGTCTGTGCATATAGGTTTTGAAACTAAACATGAGCTGCTGTTGTATCGAGTTGTTTATCGCCTACCTTTGACCACCTCACCCACTGATCTCTGCCCGGTCACCAGCTATTTCTGGTGCTCTGAGCCTCGAGCAGCAACGGTCCCCAGAAGAAAGCTGTCTTGCACGCCATGGTTCATCTTCTCACTGCCAGAGTGGATTTTCTGCGGTCTTAGGAAGTCAAACGCTTCTCTCAGCACTTGAAGTTTGGTCCTGCACAGGGCTTTTGAAGGCAGACTGGTTCACAACACCGCGGAGCAATATGTTGCAGTCCTACAGCAGTGAGAAGAGAGAGGTGGTCGGCTTTGGGCGCACTGCGTTGGCTTACAGGGCACGATACAGCTGTGTCTTCTATGCATTTTAAGGTAAGGATAGATTTGCAGAAAACAACAACTTAGTGAAGTAGAAAGTAGCATCTTTAAATGAAATGGAACTGTCTTTTCTGAAAACAGAATCTGGACACCCAAATTTGCCATCAAATTACTCAAAAACACTAGTGCAGATATGCTTAAACAAGGATTTATGGCGAGGGAAACTGAGGAAGTTTGCTTTATGGTTGTTTTTTTTGTAAGTGTGGAAGAGTAGAGTGGCAGGAGATCACCGCTCTCTTCTGTGCCTGCACCCAGCTGCACGAGAAGGCTTCGCAGCTGTATTTTCTGAACGTTCGTCTTTCCAAAACTCACCTAGAGTTCCCAGTGAAAGACCTCGCAGCTGCCGACAGCCCTGCCGGTTGATAGCAGCTGCCATATTGACAAGTGCATCTTTATCCCGGGAGATGCCGCTGGAGTGGAAATGAGCGAGAAACAACTGTTTGTCTGATGTGTGCCGTATAGATCAGTTACTGCAGGAACAAGCCCCTCGCTTGTCTGCGGCAGCGAGCACCTTGAACCGTGCTGGCTATAAATAGCTGTGGTGCCGGGCGGCGGCGGCACCAAGAAGTGCCAACGTGCGCCTTCCTGCTCTCCTGGCGCGAGCGGGGACATGGTAAACTGCTCTTCAAGCGAGAGTGGTGCCCACGGCGGTGAAATCAGGTGCTGTGAGAGTCCCTCTACTCCTCTTTAGGTTTTTCGGAGGTTTGAAAAGTGCCCCTTCCTTACCTGGAAGGGGAGGGTGGATGTGTTTTTAATCAGAATTGTTGACAAGCGTTCAAAAAAATTAACCAAGCTGGTGCTAAGAGTTTCAGCTACACAAAGTACAGAGGGAGTCAAGGTATTGCAGCCTCAAGCCGCAGCATGTCTAGTGCTCCCTCATTTCTTTAATTGCCTCATCCTATTTTCCCCTCATACTCCAGTAGCTCATTACACAGACAGTGATGCTTCCTTTTTCTGGGCCGCACTGTGAGCCATACTTCACAGAATCCCAGACCGTTAGGGATTGGAAGGGACCTCAAAAGCTCATCCAGTCCAATCCCCCTGCCGGAGCAGGAACACCCAGATGAGGTTGCACAGGAAGGCGTCCAGGCGGGTTTTGAATGTCTGCAGAGAAGGAGACTCCACAACCTCTCTGGGCAGCCTGTTCCAGTGCTCTGTCACCCTCACTTCCATGGTAAGCTTTTTGAAGCCAGGTGAAGACGCTGATGACCATGTCAAGGACTCTGCCTTTCCTGACTTCCAGTAAATTGGGATGTTTCCCTTTACCGTAGGGGGGGTTTGGGAAGTTCTTCCATGAACGTTCCCGTTGGAGTTGGATGGGGAAGTCCTGGGAAGGTTTTGCTGTGCTGCAGGATCACTTCTTTGCCTGACTTCCCTCCCCAGCAGGATGCTGGCAATTTAGCAAAGAGAAGTTTTCTTTCTGTAATCATTATTTCTTATTCCTTTCTCGATTCCTCCTCTCTTCTATTTCTAAAGCAGAGGTTTTCCGTAATGTCAGAGAGAAGGGCTCAAGCAAAATCTGTTACCGATTTTGCATTTTTTCCCGAATGAAACATCACTCCTGCTTTAAACAAACCAAACCAAACCAGCCCATACTTTTGCTTCAGATTTGATGATTTGAACTTATCGATGTGCAGCTCTTTCAGAGGTGTTAGCACGGTTCCTTGTACTGGTGTCTCTGTGATCCTGTTTGCTCTTCCAAGATACGTAATGCGGCAATAAATTACCTAGTGCTCTCCTTGCTATGTGATGAGTTCTTGCCACCTCTTAACGTTAGTTAATGTGGTGGGGAAAACAACCTAAAAAAAGAGCTGCGTTCTGAATACCCTTCTCATATTTATGTAGCATATGTGAAATGGTTGTAGGCCACTCTGTATTAGTTTGCTGTTTGCTACCCAGTTCTCCCTCTGCAATTTTTAAAGGGAACAGCTGCAGCTTGCAAAGGTTTCAGCCTGCATCCCTTAAAATTATTTTGGTTTTAATTCTGTTTTGCAAACAGCGTTCCCTAAACCATGCTTTTGTGCCCAAATCAGTGGGGCAGGAGGCTTTGCTGGGAGGCTGTTCAGTGAGGCCCCAGCCATAGCGCTTCAGGGATGGCTGAGTGCTGCCTGGGGCTTAGAGGAGTCCTGGTCTTGAGCCATACAGCGCTGCGGGTCCCAGATTGCCTCTGGCTTCTCTGAGGGAGTCCAGAGTAGGGCTGAGTAGCACTAAATCCCCTGAAAAGCCAATAAACGAGGTATTTGACATAAGTGCAAACCAAACGTGGAACAATGATCTTGATTGGGAGGGAATAAGGGAGAGAGTCATTGGGGTGATACTGCACAAATTCTTGCTTCAGACCGGGGGGACTGGGCAGGACTTGAAAGTCTTCAAACTTAAATCATGGTAGCAGTGGCATGGGCTTCCCCTTCTCTCCATACATAAGCATAAATTGTGTCGCATTTAGGTGGCAAATGTGGAGAAAGCACTTTAAATCAAAATCACTTCCCCTGCTGAAAAAAAACCAACTTGCATCTCTTCACAGAATCACAGAATCACAGAACGTTAGGGATTGGAAGGGACCTCAAAAGCTCATCCAGTCCAACCCCCCTGCCGGAGCAGGAAC
>NW_010173788.1:28135-33786 GCF_000695765.1 Mesitornis unicolor | reverse complement strand
GGGGCCCCCCCAACCTCTCTGGGCAGCCGGGGCCAGTGCTCTGTCACCCTCACTGAGAAGAAGTTTCTTCTCAAATTGAAGTGGAACTTCCTGTGTTCCAGCTTGTGTCCATTACCCCTTGTCCTATCATTGTTTGTCACCGAGAAGAGCCTGGCTCCATCCTCGTGACACTCACCCTTTAAATATTTATAAACATGAATGAGGTCTCCCCTCAGTCTCCTCTTCTGCAAACTAAAGAGACCCAGCTCCCTCGGCCGCTCCTCAGAAGGGAGATGCTCCACTCCCTTGATCATCTTTGTAGCCCTACGCTGGACTCTCTCCAGCAGTTCCCTGTCCTTCTTGAACTGAGGGGCCCAGAACTGGACTAATGCTGGTGGTTGGATTGTGTGAAATCCTGACAACGTTGAGCGAAGTGGGAATCTGTGTTGCCCAGTGGTGTTCCTCTGGAGTGGGTTCGTGCTGGTTTCCTGAGTTAGAAGCCGTGATTTTCTTTGTGGCATAGCAATACCTACTGTCCTTCAGCATAGTGATTTTTCATAGCGGTTAATCTCGAAGATGAAAAAACTCTGTGGTCATGGGTGCACAAAGTGCAAAACTTCTCATGTCAAATACTAGGAAAAGCTGAAACACAAAGAGATGATGGAATTGCTTTGAAATATTTTTTTTTGGTCTTTTTTCCCCGAGGTGTCAATGAATGCTTCAGCGTTCTTTGCAGCTGGGAAAAATGTTTTGTTTTTAATTTTAGCCCTGCTACTAAAGTCACGTATGTCAGTGAAGCAGAAAGAAAATTATTACAGAGCTAACTGTAGGTTGTCATTAAAGCTGATTTCCTGCATTAAGCCAAAAACAACGCAGGATTTCATTTCTGGACTTCCTAAATATGTTAGTCACGCTGATGGCTTCCTAAAGCCCAAACCCTAAGAGCTATAGCAATTCACTGTATTTGAAAGTATTTGTTTGCTCTTGTCTGTCACCTTGCCCTGATCTTCATGCGCTGATTTTCTGCTGCGCACTCTGTTTTTAGAGAATGTGCTTTGGCTTCCAGCTGTTGACGCTTGCAGACAGCTGCTGGTAGGGTCCTGCCTGAAAAATCCCTTCCTCTCTCGGTTTGGCCAAGGAAATAAGAAGCGATCTGTTGTTTGGAGAGCACAGCTGAAGTCGCGTCCTGCCAGATTCTCGGGCAGCAATGTAACGTGGGGAAAACAGCCTGCTGTAACGGCATGGGCACTCAATAGTTTCCTCATCGCAGTTGAGAACTCAACACTACTTAAAAAACAAGTCTTCCAACCAGATAACTTACTATGAACAGAGGAAAGGGATTTTTCCTGGGAGCTAGCTATAAAAACCCCAGCAATTCTTTCAGTTTTTTGAAGCTGAGATGAAATGATTTGTTCTAGTGCTGTCCCTTTGATAGCACCTCGTTGTCTGCAGTCTCACTTGCATTTTTACCTGCTCTTAAATATGAGCTGACAGAAAGTTTTTGGACATCACTTATTTTAGTGGCTCATAATACCTGGAGCTCTAGAGTGAATTCAACTGTATTGGCTTGTATACTTGACATAGCGCTTAAAAGCAGCATGGGACTGAATGTGTTTATACTGAAAAAGAGTTGAGTCAAATTAGCTTTTTAATTTGATCCTTAGCAACATGCTGCAGTGCTTCATCAACTAACTTCATGAGGGTTTTGTACTTTGAGTTGGTTTTTTAATGATGACTAAACCAGAAGCTGAGGAAGGGTGACAACTGCAGTGCTGCAGTATTAAACCTGCTGTAATTCGCTCTTTCGTGATAACGTCTTCCTGAGAAATATTCTTTGCTTGTTTTCTGCCCCCTTTTCTCTGCCTGTTTCCATCCTGGTGAGTTAGAGGTGATATTCCTCTGTTGGTGGAATGGCTTCTCCTTAGGCCGGGCCCAGCTGCGGTAATGCAGAGGTGTCCAACCTGAGTGCCTCCAACCTCTTAGACTTGCTCTTTTTGAGCCAGCTGGAAGGGGTGCGCTACACTGAGAGCCCTTTTAGGGCTTACCCTTCAGTTAAAGTATCTTCTGTGTAGCAGAGCAGCACCATTTAAATACGACAAGAAGTGGCAGAGGCAGGACTGGGTCCAGGCTGTGAAGGGTCTGGTGCTGAAAGGAGCGCGTGTGCGTCACAGGGGCTCACCTCGCACCGGCTCTGATCTAGTTGTGTGGGCTGAATATCCATGAGCGGAGAAAGACTATTAGGTGTGCTTCTGGAATACCTCTTCTAGCTTAAATTTTTCTGCAGAGAAATCTAGATTATGTGCTGAAATGTCTCTGAGATACAGACCAGAACGTGGTTTAAGTGGTGTGTCCCAGGAGATGCCCTTCTGAAGTGCACTGACCCGAACTGAAATGTTGGTGTGCAAGTACCCTGTGTCTGAAGTGCTTGCTGTTTTGATTCTGTTTTCTCCCAGGATCCTGGATGCTGCTACCAGGTTGGTCTAGTGTTTCGTTTTTTGGGGTTTTTGTTTGTGTGTGGGTTTTGGTGTTTTTTTTCCAGCTAACTTTAAGAAAATGGTGGGAGGAGGTGAGCCTCGTGGACTTGTGATGATGGACACTTCCATCACTTAACCTTTTCTTCACCCACTCCTGAACAGAGCTAGGGGAGCTACTGGGTCACTGCAAAGCAACTGCATCCAGAATCCAGCTGGAAGGAGAGGTGAGGGGCTGGGAAATGCAGGTGGTGATGAGGGAGGCCTCAAACAGGAGCTGGAGGGGCATGGGTGGCATACGGATCAGGAAGTCTCTTTTGGGAGCTCAGGTCTGAAACATAAGCTTGTTCCAGCAAAGCCAGCTCAGGATCCAGAGGCTTTGGGACGGATTGCCATGCTAGCAGAGCTGAAGGTTGAGGAGCCCGAGTTTGGTGCAGGCCACTGGGCAGATCTCCACACCCTTTCCCAACCCCTCAGAAGGAAAGATGGTGCCTCATTTAGACAGATTTAGAAGAGATGTCTGTTATTCAGGGTACCTTGGGAACACGAGTATCATTGAGGTGCGTTTCGGATTGAAGAGTTACTTCAGAAGTCATGCTTGTTTGAATCTCCTTACCTACAGTTGCACTTGTCTTGAAATGGTTTATGAAGAGATTAGTATGAAAGAATATCTTCAGTTTATTTCGTGGTGTTGGCAGGATCTTTGTATATTCTGTTTTGTTTTCTAATTGTTTGCAGGAATATAATGGTGTGGTTTTCATGAGTTAATTATGGTAGGAGTTTGTGTGCTCTCTTCATGTGTGGTGATGCTACAGCGGCACAGCACCAGCCCGCTGCTGGTGACAGGGACCCTCCTGTGGCCCAGCAGCTTGCTGTCCCACTTCCCACCCTCTTCTGGGTAGCAGGAGGACTGAGGTCTTTGTGCTCTATGCTTCTCTCAAGTTTGCAAATCCTGAGTCTCATCAGAAGATCTGACTTCCTTGAGTGCTTCTGTGAGCCCTGGGAGTGCGGTGGTGGGATACTTGTCTCTACTTGGAGGCAGATGTGGCCTTACTGGAGTAGGAAGCGTGCTTCTGACTCAACCACCTTCCTGTGAGCGTGTCGGTCCCTTTGAGAGCAGGCTGCAGCTGTCTGGTGGCATGGCTCTAGACTGCAGACTTTGCAGTTGGGCTGCTCTGAGGGTGAAGCCGTGGAGTCAAGTCATATTTGCTATTCGTGGTGTCTCTTCTGGCTGTCTCATGGCATGGACCGCTCTGAGGATGGAGCCACAGAGTCAGGTCATGTTTGCTTTTCATGCTGTCTCTTCTGGGTAAGTTGGACTGAGAGGCATGGAGAGTTTAGAAAGATCCCAGCTTTATCTACATGATACCCTATGCAGAGTCTGCTTGAAATAGAAGGAAAGCGGGACCAAAAAGAAAAGCTGTAGCTTGGGGTCAAGTCAGATGCTGCTTTTGGCTCTTTCCTGAGGGCACCCTTATGAAATGGGGCAAAATATTTCTGTCCCCAGCCACAAACCTGTTGGTTCTGCTTTTCATGTTCCTTTGAAGCTCATTGGAAAGGAAAAAGAGAAGGGAAAATGCCTTTACCATGGAGAGAGAGGGAGTAGACTTAGGTTTGGAATGGAAAGGTCAAAATACGTGTCTGACAGCGTGGCAGCCCTCCTGTCAAACTGCAGGAGATCAGTGGGGTCTGCTTATGGGTTAACCCTTAACTCCACTGGGATTTTGCCTTAACTCCATTTGACGTACCAATCTTTCCTGCCAAGCTGTAGGGAGGTACAGCAAGATGCTAATTACACATTTATGCCTGAAGATTTATTACAACTCAGTTACCCAGGAAAATCCAAAACATCTTTTAGCGAGGAGGAAGGGGAATAAAAATCCCCCCACCGTATTGTGAGTGGCCTGTGTTTGACTCTAGTGCCTTTCACGATAGCGCTGAGCGTTTGAGTGCATCAGCAAGTTTGTCCACATGCTGTTTTGATGTGAGCGTTACGGTCTGACAACTATGAATCACCCGCTCAGCTCTTGATTTGCGTCAATCAAACCACATTTAAGAGTGGCTTTGTTCGCAGTTGGGAACACGAGACCAAGGCAAGTGCGCGAGTGACTGCTTCGAGCAGATCCTCTTCAGACTGGGTTCAGTGGTCGGGGCTCAGACTTTGGGGAGGGAGCCTGTGGTTTGTGTGGGAGATGAGAAGTTGCTGTCCTCTTCCTTCCAGGCCCCCAGGCCTCTCCCACTGGTGCACCGAGTTATCACTTGAACTCTTTGGATGTGGAGGTTTGGGAGTTGGAGAGACCGCTATATGCAGGCTTCTTTGTGTAAGGATGGGGCTTGTCTCCAAGTGTGCTGTGGTGACTTTTAATGTAAAGGCATACAGGTTTGTCTTTACGCTTAATTATTTGGTTTTTAATAAGAATTTCAATCAAACTAAACTTACCCCCAAATCATTTTTCCTTCTCTTCAAATGCGAGAGTCCTTTCTTGCAGAATTATCTATACTTTTAGACAGCAAGGCTGTACTTTCTGACCTAGAAACGGTGACTGCAGCAGGATTGCGAGCCAGGCAGTGTCAGTGCCGAAATGGAGCTCCCACCTCGAAGCAGATTGCAAGCCCACAGATAAATAAATCCCTTTGGCACACTTGGCCTTGAGGTGGGACGCGACTTCACGCTGCTGATGTGCAGGTCTTTTGGAGAGGTGTTACCAAAAAAGCATCGACCCCCTAACACACAAACGTCTTGTCTGCCTTGTGCTTAAGATTTGTGGTACCTAGCTGGAGATCTTCCTAAATAATTACAGAACTGTTCCTGGAAACACACTGAAGTTTTATTTGTTCCCTTTTGAGGCCCTCTTGGTGAGGGTTTGCCCAGCAGTTCGCTCTGATGTCCCTGTCCAAGCATGCTCTGCTTTGCTGTGTCCTAAACCCACCCTTGCCCTCGTTCGTTCTCAGACCGCTTCCCAACCTCTTCCTCTCTCCCTGCTTTCAGCTCACTGAAGTCTCTCCTTCTCCTTCCCGTCCCCCTCTGGCACCAGTCCTTGTGCTCATCAAAACATTGATCTCATGGGCTGTAGACTTGCCAGCGTAATAAGGCCACTGCTCTTCCAAACACTTCTTTTTTTTTTCCCCTCTTACAAACACAGAAACAATTTTTGTTGTTCTTTGTTGGGCTTGCTCTCCCTATTTTTCAGGCTGAAATTA
>NW_010173788.1:11845-28104 GCF_000695765.1 Mesitornis unicolor | reverse complement strand
TCCTGCTTTCCTGCTGACAGTCATGGAAACGAGCTAATTTCTAAGTGTCAGGATGCTGATCCTTATCTCATTCAGTTCCCAAAGAAGGTAATAAAATAACTATAAGAATAAATTGCTGTAGCAGATGCAGCACATGGGCATATGGCAGTCTATTAATTTCTCATGTTCTACCCAAATTTAAAATAAATCAATAAATGCTGATAAAACACTGGAGAGCGTGCAGGGTTTTTGTTGTTTTCTTTCTCTAGCCGTATTTTCCTCTTCTGGATTCTCCGATCATAAATTTTGGCTGGTTTTAACTGCCTGCTTTTTGGACAATCTTGGTATTTCCGTATGGAAATGAACATGAACAGCCCTGCTTGCCCTTTTTTTCCAGACTTGGGGATGCCATTGCTTGCTGGTTTTAATCCTCCAAGCAGGCTAGCAAGGAGGTAGCTGTTATATCGGTCCATCCCATCATCTGTTCGAGTATGATAGTTCATAGCATCTACGCAATTGGAGGTAGAGAGGAAGCAGTCATCCTGAATGTTGCAAAGAACCCTCGTGTGTCCAACCATGAACATTCTTTCCTTATGCATTTTTTGTTGAGTTGTTACAGCAGTCACCCCATGCTCTTACAGTGGTCAATGTGATGGACTCCTCCTGCCCACATTAAGTGTGGTAGCAGAGCAGTGTTTCATGCATTTGCTAATGCTTGTGGATTTTATGACTGAGAAAGCTGCTGTTCTTTATATACTATTAATAAAACAGAAGTAGCTTGGCTGAAGGGCCTGGTCATAATACTCCATTCCGTGGTGGTCCTGGTCTAGTGGTGGCAGAGCTATGAAGTGGACAGTGTTGGTGCCTACCTGTTCAGGCACTTGTTTCCTCTGCAGGGTTCCTGCTACTCGGACTCAATCATTGCACCTTCGTAGCCCTTCTGACTCTCCTTGCAGGTCTTTGCTGGTTGAGCACTCGCTAGCTGACACTCGCTGCTTAATCTCTGGTGCTTTCAGGGGTGCTTGGCCACCTAACCCTGCTTTTGCAGGCTAACAAAACCCCAAGAATATGGCCTGGAGACAGAATACTGGTGATACGCTTACTCTGGTGCTGCTGTTAGACAGGTATTTACCAAAGCAGTAAAGATCAGCAGTCTGAACTGTTCTTAAGCACCTTTTGAACTTTGATTTCTGAACAACTGCATTTCGAAATTAGGAAATGGCTGCACTTACGCCTAATGAGTGAGTAAAAGGACAGCGAGTTACAAAGGACTTTGAAGAAACCGAGACTCTTCTTGGACGTAGGAAAGGGAGGACTTACAAAACCAGTGTAGTACTGCGCTGTTTGGTTTTGGTTTTTAAGGCTTTGACCGCAGGTCTTAACCCAGCAGCTGCTTTATGAAGAAGTGTATTTCTGATTTGGCAGGTGGTAGGTGCAGTTGCACGGTGTCGAGCTGGGCTGCTTGTTCCCTGTGCTGCACGCAGAACAGGGGTCTTGGTGACACAGGTGGATCTTCATTACAGCAGTGAGTTTGTCCGGGCTTCGCTTCATTGCCACGTGGTCCGTTGCCGCTGCAGGCTGGAGCAGTAACACTTCTGCTTCCAAAACGGTCAGAGATGGGTTCTAGAGCAGGCTGCAGGACCGCCCTGATAGAGGTCTTTCTGGAGGAGAAATTTGGTTGTCACCTTTGTGCTTCATGTCCCTTCCTAACCGTATCCCAAGCAAGCTGAAAAAGTAGGAGGGGAAATACTTGTTCCATCTTAAACTAAAGGAAGGCTTTTGGCAGTAGTTCACTGGAAATTAAATCTTTCTGTTAGCTTGGCTTAAGTGGAAATTGTTAAATACTGCGGGATGCCGTCCTTCTCCAACCTAACACTGCAATCTGAAGTTTTTCAGAATGTTTTTGCTCCTCTTCACCAGTTTTTCTGAGTCCTCCGGTTGCTTCTCAACTGTTTGATGATCTTTGCAATGAAAAACCCACATGTTGTGTTTTCCTTTCATTTTTAACTCTTTATAAGTAATACTTCTGAGCTCGAAACCATCAGTACAAAGTGAACACGAAACCCATAGGCCAGTGCCTCCTGTTTCATGCTGTTTTAGTGAGTGAAGCGTGGTTTTATTAGATAACTATATAAGTTTCGAAAACCTTCTTGCGCTTTGGCAGCGTAGCAGCTGAAGTGCTTTCAGCGCGCAGTCTCGAGCCTGGCTCTTTGATCTCCCTGGGGATTGCGCAGACCGAGATGGGTGGAAATGGTGTGTGTGTGAGAGCAGTGTGAGCCTCTGGCTGGGGTTCTGACTTCAGGTGAAAGTGTTTTTATTTTGGAATAAAGCCTGTAGAAGGTTGGTCCTTTGGAAATCTAAACATACCCTCGACTGACTTATTATTACCAGTTAGTACTGCCCCAAAATACGGATCTTACTTCACATTAATGTGTTTTTTGGGTTTGTTATTCCTTTTTTTTTAATTCAGTCCCTTCTGCTGGCACTCATCTGATGAAATGCTTGGTGACAGAAACGAAAGAAGCAACTTCTCTTCCGTACCACTCACTGCTCTAAAAGCTCGGGTGTTTAAAAATCTGTCTGCTGCATTTTCCTTACTCTTGCTGTGTTATTTTTCAAAGCGGGTCTGTCTCTTCACGGGAAGTGTGAATGTATGGCTGTGAATCTGTCAGTTGTATCTGTTCTGTTTGGGTTTTTCTCTATTAGCCTTGCCTAGGTGTGTCCTGTTACGCACATGCGTGTGTGTGTTGCAGCAGCACCATGTCGCACACACACGTGTCTGCATGCAGCCGCACAGTCCCACGTAGCCAGTGTGTGCTGCTCTGTGCAGAGGAGCTGCTGCTGGGTGCTGCCTGGTGCTACCTACAGAAACCTCAACCTCCTAACACCAGCACCAGGCGAGTGCGATGCCCCTTTAAGAGGGAAGATTCCTAAACTGCAAGTAAACAAGAACCCCATTGATCTGTGTGTTTCTGAGCTGCACGTTCAAAGTCCTTTCTGGTGACTCTCGTATATAGTACCTACTTTTGAGGACAGATAATAATTTTACGTGCGTAATAAAACCCACCGTATTGCAAGGGACGGCCTGCATTTCTGATGGTGTCCACAGGAGTAAAAATAGCTTTGCCTTACGTGGTTTTATTAATCATTTGATGTGTGTTTAGGGAACACAACATAGGGTGCTGCCAGCATAGCAGGAGCAGATTGACTGCTCTTCCCTGAGGCGAGTGCTGGCTGAGCTTCCCACCTCTGAGAGCCACTGAAGCTGTGCCTGAAGAACCCTCTCTTTCCACTTCTCCACCAGCAGACCAAAACCCAACCTGACGTGCAGTGTTTTTCTTTGCTTTGTCCTTCCCCACTTAGCTCGGGCGAAATGCAGGGCTGCTCCCTTCCAGTGCTTTTGGGTGTGGAGGTGCCCGTGGGGTAACAGCTGCCATCAACGGTTACAGAAAAGGAAACCACAAGGTTTTTTTCCTGTCTTTCGCTGATCCTGAATTGCTACTGAAGGGTTTCAATTGCAGCAGCTCAGCTCTCCACCTCTCTAAGGCTGCCTGTAGCTCCAGATTTCAGGTCTTCTCCCATGGCTCCAAGTTTCAGGTTGTCTTCTCTCATGGCTGCAGGGTGCAGCTGCAGACACAGACTCCGAATTTACGGCTCTGAGGTAGGAGTTTAGCTCTCTGAAGTTGCTCCTGCCCATGGATAGCTGTGATTTGTTTCACTGAAAATGAAGTGAACCAAGGAGAGACCAGGCTGCTGGGCCTTTTCTGCGGACCACAAACGCCTGGAGAACCCACTGTGTCACCTGCCAGCCGTGCTCGCTCATGGTCTGAGCTGTGCTTTATTGGCTTCTTGTCTGGATTTGTCTGCCTGTGGCTGGGATGCAGAAGCTGTTCCTTCCTCACTTGCTGGCAATTGGGAATGTATTTGCATTCCAGTACATACGTCTACATATGGAGGCCCTGACCTGGTGTCTGACAGCACACGTGTCTTAGGGCTTGTTATGGGCTTCAGGTCAAAGTGTTTGTGTTGTCGTTTACTCCTTTGGGTGAAATCTGAGTTTGTGTGATTTAAGTTTTCTCTGCTCTGGCATTCTTTTCATTTTCCACTTCAATTTGAGAAGAAACTTCTTCTCAGTGAGGGTGACAGAGCACTGGACCAGGCTGCCCAGAGAGGTTGTGGAGTCTCCTTCTCTGCAGACATTCAAAACCCGCCTGGACGCCTTCCTGTGTAACCTCATCTGGGTGTTCCTGCTCCGGCAGGGGGATTGGACTGGATGAGCTTTTGAGGTCCCTTCCAATCCCTAACGGTCTGGGATTCTGTGATTCTTCATGTTTCTAACAGGCAGCACTTAAATTAAACAAACCAAAGCAAAAAAAAACCCACTGCAAAACCCTCTCTCTTCTAAAGCTCACTCAGAGCATCCGAGGAAATAATTCATTTAAAGGTGCTGCTTCTGCTTCCTGGGGCGTTTTCTTCAGGACGTGGCACTCGGACTGCGTGAACCATGTGCTGCATGTCTCCAGCTGCCAGAAAAACACCCAGACCCTGTCTTAACGCTTGGTTTTGGAAGGGCAGGGGTCTGTAGTACCAACTGGTGCCTGAGTTGTCACCCCTCTGGCATGGCAAAGCTCTGCTGATGGCTCTCACTTCTTTAGCTACTTTGCTCAAAAGCTTATGGGTGTTGTAAAGGGTTGTCAGAGGCTGGAACAGGCTGCCCAGGGAGGTGGTGGAGTCCCCATCCCTGGATGTATTTAAAGAGCGGGTAGACGAGGTACTTAGGGATATGGTTTAGGGGGTAGACAGGAACGGTTGGACGTGATGATCTCAGAGGGCTTTTCCAACCGAGCGATTCTGTGATTCTGTGAGACTCTCCCTTTCCCAAGTAGAGCTTTCAAAGAAATGCTGAAGCGAGCTGGCTTTTAGCCCCAAGCAGGACTACCAAGGTGGGGTTTTCTTGTTTGTTTGGGGTTTTTTTGTTCTTTTTTTACCAGCTGTGTCCCATTTCCCTACCTTGCACCTTTCCTAGCATCTTTTGCTGCCTGTCTCCCTTCTCACAGTAATTCCCCACATGCTGTGTTCTGTGAACTGTCTCTTTTGCAGTCAGCTCGCAGTTTCTTACTACTCTCTTTACCTTTTCGCTGGATTTTAGTGGCTGACACTGATCAATAGAATTGATTGATGGAGGACAAAATAGACTGCACAGTAGCTGTAGTTTAGGAAAAAGCTGCTAAAAACAGAGGCAAGTGCTTAGATCTGTAACAACAGTGTTGTTTGAGTCTTTCCCACATTTGGGTCTTTCCTGTCTGTGCAGTGTACAGTTCTGGGAGTATCAGCAGGTAATGAAATCTCACCAGTTCATTGTACGTTGCAGTTCAACTTACTTTGAGGTGCGTTATTTTGAGACTGTTGTAGGGGGCTGAGGATTTGCAGGGTGGTGGCAAAGTACGGAGTGCGGTGGCAGATCTGGGGTAGGGGATTTGTGGAGAAGATGCTTGGAGGATGCTGCCATTCCTTGAACTTAGCCCACCTCTTCCTCTTGGTGCTCTGTATTTTCAATGATCAACATGTTAAAAAAAAATGAAATACATAAGAGAAGTTAACCTGCAGTTACTAAGATGACTGACCAAGAGGATTCTTTTCCTCCTGAAAACTCCTTCATGCCATTACTTTAACATTAGTGCCCACGGTGCCTTCTGTCTTGTGTCCTTGGTAGTGCTTTTGGACATGGATGCTTTATAGCACTGAAGAGCATTTAGGACTGAGGAGGCCCGATTTTGGGGATTCTTTGATTAGCCCAGCCCAAAGATACAGCGTCTAAGCAGGACCATGGTTACCCAGGAGCTGACCATCCGTATCCAGAGCCTGGTTCTGCTCTCCTGTGCAGCTGTACCAATATGGTCACACTGTGTGGGAGTGCTGGTAAACCCAGTGTTTTGTGGCTCTGAGCACGTATTACAAATGGTCGATGCTTTAGGAGAGGTGTGAGTGCCTCCCTCTCGGGGTTGGTGCTGGAGAGAAAGGTCTGCTCCGAGCTGGGGGTTCCTCCACACTAACCTGGTGTGGCACTGGGGCAGCCGGATGGACAGTATCTGTACATATTAAATACACCATGGAAAGAAATATGGCATTTCCAGCACAAAAGAGAAGAAGAAATGTGAGACTGGATACGTGATGGGATGCTTTTGGAAGTAAGCCTCTGGCTTTTCTGCATTTGGAAAGACAGTTGCTGCTCTGCCTATTTATTTTTTTCTTCCCTGCTGCATTTTTCATTTGAAGCATCCTTTGTGCTACCCTTGAACATTAACTGCTAAAGTGCCTTCGCTTTGTCTGGTCAGCCATGGAAATATGTTTTCCATCTAAGGAGATTCCAGCTAGTTATGTTGCTTTTGTCATTCAATTTTCTCTTGTTTTCCAGGGTAGGAGGAAGCTGGAATACAAACAGTGTGTGTTTTGCCCTAGGAAACATCAGTAGCCCAGTCACCATTCCAGAAATTCCTCTTGGTTCATTTTTCTCTGTAACAGAGCTCACAAAGACTCTCAATGCTGTGAATGTAGATCTGAAAAGGTCAAACCTCATGTATGCGGAGACAGGAGCACAGGATGACAACGATGCAGGGGCACAGATGAATCTTAAACTGTGGATTGGGAACAGTGTGTTCATCGAGAACTGTCAAAGCACATGTCTGGAGTACTGAGGAGGAATTAGAGGTAAACCAGCAAGGATTTCTCTTGCATTGCTTGGTGACTCCTTAACATATAGCAGTGAGGGATCAAAACACAGGGTTTATGGCTAGGAAAGGGCAGGAGTTGCATAAACTGGGGTTGTTCTTTTCTTCTGCTTGCAGGATCCCCGTGGCCGAGCAGTGCCCAGGGAAGCAGCACATTTTCCTGTTGGCGAGAGTAGCGTGGTGTGTGCTGTTTTGAGTGTGGGTTGATGCTGAGCTCGCAGCTGAGACGCGTTTCTGTTCTGCGGGTCCATTCACATGTGAGCTTGCTGGTTTTGTGCTGCAGGCGCGTCCGAAGGCTTCGGTTTGGACGAAGCCCTTCTCCAGCACTTCGGTAACAGTGGGATCGGCTTTTCCTTGACGCCTTTTCAAATTCAAGAAGTGAAAAACTGTACATGGTGCAGGGGGAATCTCCTCTAGAACAACAGAATTGACTCATTCCAAGTGTTTTCAGCTGCTCCTTTGCACGTGGTGCACAAAGGATGAACAGTTCCTGCTAGCTGGGCGTTTGGCACAGTGAAATGTGGGCCAGAATTGATTTTTCAGGGAGCCCATCGATTGGCATTGCCAGTTGGACGAGGCTGTCACTGCAGCACTGCCTCCAGATGCTGTTTCCCCAGCAAAAGGCAGCACAGCAATATATGGGAGACGAACAGGGCTGGTTTCTCCGTTACTGGCTGGATGAAAGGAAAAGAAAAATAACTCAGTGTGAAACGCTGAAAGATGCAGCCTGAACTGGTGAAGGCATTTGCCATTTAGCAAAGTATGAAATCATGGGGTTTTTTGTTTTAAATAACATACAGGTAGGATGATACGTTCAGGATAATAATGTGCACTAGTTCTAGGAAATGAGACACTGAGAATATGGATGTTTTGTTAGCAGTGAATGCCTTGGAGCATGGGAAATGCTGGCAGACTCCTCTTTCTCTGCTGGCACCAACACTGCTTACCCGCTGCCAGCTTTGTCATCCTGAGACCCCACCTTGCTGCTGGTGTCATGAAGTGGCTCAAGGAGGAAATCTCATACTTAGGGTATTTAAATTATTTCAGGGATTGACCTAAGCTAGAAATGAAGAGTGAAAGGTGCTGGGGAGTGCTGTGCACCACCACATGTTGGGAGCTGGCTGGTGCCTCTCTGGACCACGGACCATGGAGAGAGGTGCATGTGGAGGCTCCTGAGCTGGACAGAGGGGTGGGTGAGCTCCCTGAATGTGATGGGAGAGCTCCCTGAATGTGATGGGAGAGCTCCCTGAATGTGATGGGAGAGCTCCCTGAATGTGATGGGAGAGCACGCGCCTGTGCCCTTGTTCCTGTGTCGCCATTTAGGCAGTTGTTCTGTCACTTGATAACTCCTCCCCACCCTGGAAGGGGAATTAGGAAAAGGTAAGGAGACCGTGGGTTGAAGTAGAAACAGATTTAATAATAATAATAAACCCCAATATTAATAACAGTGTTAATATAAAGTACGTAGGGTTATACTCAGCTGATACAGTGGTTGCAGCAAGTGGAGAGTGAGCCTTGGGAGCAGAATAACAGGCAAGACTCTCCACGGATGATGACCATCGAGGAGAAGGGGGCATCCCCAGCAAACTACCTGATTTATAGTGAGCGTGACTTTCACAGTACACAGTAATCCTGTTGGCCAGCTTGGTCAGCTGCCCTGGCCTTTGCTCCCCCAGTTTCTGCACCTGGCTGACTCGAAACTACTGAGGGCTTTGATCATCACATAGCAGTGCTGGCTGTGTCTGATCACACCAAGTGTCTGATCAACTTTGTTCTCATGAGATCGTGTGCTGCAGTCATTGCAGAAATGCAGCTTTCCCGAGTAGAAAACGGATTCTGTGATTCTATCCCAGTGAAACCAGGACACCCTGCCTCAGCTTTGTTTCACACATGGGCTGTTTTAGGGCTCTTCATCTGAATTTTACCCGCTTTGGGCTTTTCTTCCACAAGCTGTGCAGTGCACAAAATTAACGTCCCTGTTCCGGTGCATGGAGAGGCCGTTCCCGTGGGTCACCAGTAGGCAGGGAAGGCAGTTTTGTAATGGGAAACTGGGAACCCACCATGTAAGGAAACTGCCAATTTACGGTCACTCTTTCCCACCCTAAAAGAGGGGGGAATGCATCTTATAGAAAAGTATTTCCAGCTGAAACATCTCCACAGAAATTCAGGTCCTCTTCATAGCATTTTTAATTTGTTTCTCAGCATTTTTTGAAGTGTGTTGTGTTTACTGAACATGCTGTTACTTCTACTGTTCATGTAAACTAATGGACTCTCTCATTGTATTAGGACAATAATTGCATGTGTACATGCATGTGATCAGTACATGCATTTATATGAATGTGTTAATTGCTGTGATGATGTCTTCTATATAATAAGCCTTCTGTTTTATGATCTTCATCATATAATATGAATTTGGAAAAGCATTATGAAGGAAAAAACATTACTTTTAAGTTTATTTAGAGAGACAGTTCAAGGCCCGTTATGCATTAAGCAAAAATATTCTTTAAAGATGTTAGCTCCTAACTGCAGGCAGCCTATGGCTGCTCTCCAGAGAGTCCTGCTTGTGAAAGCAGCATTGCTTGTGAGGCAGAGAATCAGGGACTTGAAAAAGACCGGGTTATTTGATCCAATCTATCCTCGTTCCGAGCCTTTTAATTTTTATGGCTATTTAGCAGAGCCAGAAGCGTAACCCAGAGTGGTTTTTTGCTGAAAGAAGAATCTCACCAGCAGCATGGGAGAGAGCAGCGAGTGCTCAGACTTGGCATGGATGCTTCTGGTTGTACCAGCATGGGGTTTCTGGATGCTTTTTCTAGCAGCTCTCAATTAACGATTTGCTGACTTCAAGCTGCCATCTTCCTACACGCTTCCCGTCCGCCTTGATAAGTCTTGAATCTGTTTAGTGGCTTTTCTAAACGTATGTGTGAAATTGCTTCCTGGCTGTTCGAATGTCCACAGAGCTTTGGCACAGCTTCCGAGTGGATCGGAGTGGTGGGATGGTCCCTTCCATGCAGTGCCGTGTTCTTGGGATGGACAGCAAAGCCACCGGGCTCCTGCAGCGCTGGGAGTAGGTGACTGCGTGGCCATGTCTGCCTCCCTCTTCACAAATCTGTTTTCAAGGAGCATGAGGCATTAATTTGGATTTTCCCTCTCCCCCATTCATTTGCCTATAAGTTTTTTTTTTAGAGGAACCCCTTGGCCAGGAGAAGCTTTGATGAACTTCTGCTGGCCTGGGAGATGCCACTTGGCTTTTGCTGGGGCATACAGCAAGCTGCAGCAGCCTTGGCTTTAGGATGAGAAATGGGAGAGAAATAACTTCAGGTTAAAAAAATCCCTCAACAATCAATAAAACAAAGCCTGAAATAAACTTTTTTCTTTTCTTTTTTTTTGTGATTACTCCTGAGTAAATGCTGCCTTCAGGAATATCTTCAGCAGTAAAACCAAGTCTTTTAACTTACACTTTTCTACTTGCAGTCATCAAACAAAACCCAATATAACAAAACAAGAATGACGTAAAAAAGAAAACCCTTGACTTTTTCCCCCTCCCCCAAATATTTTTTGATTACTAAGAAGGGTGACGCTTCTTGGCATCGCTGTTTTTACAGGTTTGCTTATAGCGCTGCTCGCAACTCCCAGTCTGTGTTGTATTTAGCTGTGGTTTTAATTTCCGGCCTGTGGCAGGGTCTGTGTTTGTCAGACGCTCTCTGGGCCCTCCCTGCTCGCAGCTCCCGGGTTACGGCTTCGCAGGCGCCCGCTCTGCGAGCTGACAGCACGTGGCCGTGTCCAGCTTGACCCGCAGCAGCTTCCGTCAGCTCATGTGCCAGTTAAAGCCCAGTGCTTTCAGTGGCCATAAATCAGTGTTTGGTTTTGCTTGAGCTTGGGGGGGAGCTTTTAAATCAAAAATCTATTCTTGCTAATGCCTTATCCTCGTTGGTTTATTTCGGTTTTGAAATGAAGACCCTTTGGGCAAAATGAGAGGTCTTCTGATGGCACAGGAGTTGTTGGGGCACTGCAGCTGGTACCTTAGGCTTTCCTGACCTGGGAATGGGGACTTCACTGTTGTTCCAACACACCTGGGGTTGCGTGGTGTTGAGGTGGCTCACAGTACGTTGGTCTGCATGGTTTCCCTGCTTATGGAGGTGAAACCTGGCAACTGCATTGGGGCGAGCTGAGCAGTGCCTTTGGTTGGGAGGGGGATCAGATGTGACAGCGTGCAGCAAACCTTCTACCCACTGTCACATTTGCAGGCCTCTGCAGAATATTATTTTAGAACATTTTTCTTTGGTAACACACACGACATACTTCATCATGCAGTCATCAGATGCTGCCTTCAGAGAAATCCGCACGGGTTTCAGACCTCACCCAGATGCTAAAACTCCCTGGATTTCTTCTTGTGCGTTAACGCTGCCTCCGACCAGACCTCGTGTGCCGTGCACATCTGGGTGGCTGTGGCATTTGCACAGTGGCAATCCATGGGGTGTTTTGGGGCTTTTAATCCCCTGTGAGACTGCGTGTTGCAGGTGAAAGTCTGCGTGCTCAGAAGGAACGGCCAATATTCATTAATGTGCTTTTTTATTTCTTTTGTCCTATTTGCCGAGGAAACTTGGGCACAGAGTAGAGTTGTGAATTTCTTTTGGTGCGTTTTGCTGTTAAAGTTAACGTGCCTTTGTGTTTGAAGCCGCTCAGCACCATCAGTTGGGTGACCCTAAGGATCTCGTGAGCTAGTGAGCAACATCAGCCTTAAGTAAAAGGAAGGCAGGATGGTGGTCGATATTTTTGCAGCAGTTAGTACTGAGGGTCAGACGTTACTGTGACACATAGGCAAAGTGCAGCCTTTTGGGTTGGCCCCATGGACTTGCTTCTCCTTATGGGAGAAATGGGAGTTGCCCCTCAACAGACCAGAGGTTGGAAATCTACATTTCAAAATGTGCCATTCTCATGTTACTGTGTTTAATACAATTTAAAATTCTTTTACTATAGCAAATCTATACTACTGATTTTACCTACTGTTAATATATTAGGTTGCCATGGAATAGTGATCCAATGTGGCAGAGCGAGAAGAAAAAAGGCGTTCTGTATTACACGAGCGTGTCACCTTGGGTTAACCCACTATGTGGTAGAGAAGGAAAACAAGAAATTTTGAGTATGAGGGAGAGTTGTCAGTTGTGCCTTTCTCGTGGCAGTGGCGAGGTTTCCCCTCTGCCAGATCTTTCTGCTGATTCCCCATTGTCAGGGTGAATCCACGCAGGGGCTGAGGTTCGGTGCTGGGAGCTGGCTGCTGGGTGAGTCCCTGTCTCGCTCCCTGCGGTGGAGGCTGAAGCTGGTTTCTGTGAGTAGTCTCAGTTTCATGAGAATAATGCTTTTACTTTCATCAGCAACAGGGACTGGTGGCAAGATAAAACAGCCGGGGTTTCTCCTAGATGAGAAAAGATAGCCAGGGGAGTCTCAGGCTTGTGAGAAATGACACAGTTTGGAGACTAAGGGTGAAGATTTTGCAGTTTGAAATGCACATCACTTACTCAAATGCAAACTTGTGTGATCATGTCCTGGCTCCCACTGATGTGAGTGTCCTGAAATGCATGGTCTGAACCGAGTGGAAGAGACTTTCTGTACGAGGAATGTGGAGAGCAGCAGGAAGAGCCTGAGTCTGACAGTAAGTCAGAGCTGGAACCACACAGGAGTAAGCCCACGTAACCTCCCGGATGAAAGTCGAGGTGCCTGCAGTATAATGTAGAGGAACGTGTGGCTTGTGGCATCCTACAAAACACTTCTTTGTGCTTCTGAGGTTTTGTGCCTTTTCAGTTGGTTATCATCGTAGCTCTGTTACTGTAATTTCTTTCTTTGAGTAATTTTTACCACCTTCTCCATTCTCCAGCTCTCCAGTTGGTCAGCAGTTAAAATAGCACATCCTGTTAGAGAAGAAAATGTGGAAGCAAGGTGGTGCTGCCTTTGGGGTTGGTTATCGAGCTGGGGGAGCAACCTGGGCTTGTGGCACAAACCATCTTCATCAAGAAGGTCAGGTACTCAGAAGCTTTCTTGGCCCTCAGTGTTTGCAAGGTGGTACCAGTTGCACTTTTCCTGTTGACAAGTAAGGTTTTCAGAGAGCACTTGAGTGGTGGTGCTTGTGTTCCTTACCTGCTGGAGGACCTTGCCCTGGGTCAGTGGCACAAGGCTGGAAGTTACTGCCAGATGTGTGTGCTGGTGACTAATGCAGTAAAAGGAAATGTTAAATACGTTCTTGAAACAGAAGATCTGCGCGTTGAAATCAGCCTGAAACCTAAACAAGACCCTCCATAAGCCTGGAAAGCTCTGCTGCAGCAATGCTGTGAGCTGGGAGAGCCAGCTGGGAAGAGCTCCTTTGTGAACTCCGTTGATAGACTGGTATCAGAAGTCAATCACAGCAGTTAAAAAAGCATATTAGTGCCTTAGATGGGATTTCTGACAAGAAGCAAAAGGCCTGTCCTCGCTGTTGGTGTTATTGTGGCAGCCTGAGAAGTCCTTTGCCATCCTCCTCTCATGTGAGTGCAGACACCCTTACCTGTCAGCTGGCTTTCCCGGTCTCCATCCAGTGCTCTGAACAAAGTGTGTGTCGTCTTCATGGCTCTAATGTAAGTAAAACATGAATGGCTCCATGTCCTTATCTTTAGATAAGCTTTCCTCTTTGGCACTTTTGGAGAGTTGTTTATTTTTGAGTGAAGAGCCAGCTTTGAAGCTTGGAGTATGGTCTCGCTGGGCACAGCTGTTTTGAATTGCGCACGTTGTTTTAATTGCAGTTTGTGTTCTTCCAGGATCATTTCAGAGTTTAACTGATACTTCAGATTAAACAGTTGACTTTTGCTGGGCACTGTCTCCCTTGGCTATTTTGTGCTGAGTGCTCTGAATTCGCGTGTTGGGGTAGGACTTTGACCTCTGGATGTTGGTCATTTTCAGGGGTGCCGCAAGGCAGCTTCACCCAGAGCAGCACCGTGGATTTGTATGTTAACCCTGGAGGTCTGCGCTTGGTCCTTTCCCGTGGACCGTCCCTTCACATGCTGATGGTAGAGCAGCTCTTCCTTGCTGGAGTATTTCTCATAGTGACTACTTTGTCTTCACAGAATCACAGAACGTTAGGGATTGGAAGGGACCTCAAAAGCTCATCCAGTCCAATCCCCCTGCCGGAGCAGGAACACCCAGATGAGGTTACACAGGAAGGCGTCCAGGCGGGTTTTGAATGTCTGCAGAGAAGGAGACTCCACAGCCTCTCTGGGCAGCCTGGTCCAGTGCTCTGTCACCCTCACTGAGAAGAAGTTTCTTCTCAAATTTAAGTGGAACCTCCTGTGTTCCAGTTTGTGTCTGTTACCCCTTGTCCTATCATTGTTTGTCACCGAGAAGAGCCTGGCTCCATCCTCGTGACACTCACCCTTTAAATATTTATAAACATGAATGAGGTGTCCCCTCAGTCTCCTCTTCTGCAAACTAAAGAGACCCAGCTCCCTCGGCCGCTCCTCATAAGGGAGATGCTCCACTCCCTCCATCATCTTTGTAGCCCTACGCTGGACTCTCTCCAGCAGTTCCTGTCCTTCTTGAACTGAGGGGCCCAGAACTGGACACAATATTCCAGATGCAGCCTCACCAGGGCAGAGTAGAGGGGGAGGAGAACCTCTCTGCCCTACAACCACCTTGTGTCTTGATGGTACAGAAATAACTGTCCAATCTTTGTGCACCAATTTTCTAAAATTTTCAGTGCACTCACTTGAAATACGAGCAAAGCAAGGAAACAAATCTTGTCTTTTTCCTTTTTTGAGAGAGAGGATGGCATTTTCAACCTGTGATTGCTGACTTCAGTGGGCTCAGGTTGATTTGCAGATCGGGCTGCTAATAAGCATGGTCAGCTTGCCCCAGATCCGTAAAATGTTTGACCAAAAGGATTTTTCACTGATGAGAAGAGAAATGAAATGAAATGAGTCCCTGTGTGCTGTAGTTCAAATATATATTTAAATTGAAGTTTTTACGATGAAGTATTTGACCTAATGGTCAAAACAGGTGACAGGTAGAGGGGTTGCAAGGCATTTGCTTTCAGATCCAATCAACCTGGTACTGGGTGAGTGGGGATTGGGCTGATCTCACTAGGAATGGGTTAATTGTAAATTCTGCCTGTTTGATGGGTGTCTGTGAAAATGGAGGGAGCTGGGTTTAAACTAACGCTGTCCTACATCATCTAAGCCCTGGGGGAAAGAGCAGCAGTGGTTACTGTAACACACGGTGGGAAGATGCGAGGCACCAGCACCCGTGGAGCTGTTGTTGTTTCCCAGTGAGTTGTCCTGATGCACGTTGAATAAGGTTGGTGTAACAGCAGGGAGGTGAGAAGAGCCCCCTTGGGGCTTTCACTCAAGCTTCTGGAGTTGTAGGTCTCCAACAGCCGATGTGTAAAGCAGACGTGTCCAGTCCAGCTTCCCAGACCGTGCTGTTTGGGTTTTTGCCTTTGATTGGAAGCTTTTTCAGATCTCTGAAGGATACTTCCACTTGTGGGGGGTGTTTCTCCAGTGTTTTAGCTCTTATTTTGTAGAAGAGGTGCTTAGTGAAACACTTTCAAAGGTTGAAACTCAAAGCCTTGCGCTCTGACGGCCACCTGGGACCCAGCAGCTCCATCAAACCCAGGTCCTGCTGTTTGCTGACAGTCCTGTTTCCATGTCTGTATTTGTTTTCCTCAACAAAAAATTCTCCCCTTTTTTCCTCTGTTCTTTCCAATTCTGCCATCCAGCCTAGAAGCTGCAGCTTGTAAGGCGAGGATCTTAGGTTAGTAGTGAAGATGTAGATGGTTCTCGTTGCCAGCAGTGTCCAGGGAGGGGCCTGAGCATCAGTTTCCTTTGCCTGTTTTCTCCCTGCCCTCTGCTTCATCCAGGAATTTTCCTCGGGTCAGCCTGCTTTCTGAAAGCATTCGTGTAATGGGCTGCTGAGTAATTATCATCACTTTCCTTTTCTGCTGTGGAAACCATCAGAGCCTTTGGACATAGCCTGCCTTGGAAATAGTTTTTTGGATGAGTCTCACTTAGGGTGTGTGTTAGCAGAATGCAGGGTTTTGGGGGTAACGAAGGACCCCCGTGCCTCTTGGTTCACATAACATAGGGTTCATTCCCTCTTTAACCAGGCAAGCCTTTTTTCCGCTTAGTATCTCCTCAGCGTCAATGTAGTGTCCTACCAGCGTGGGCAGGAGCTGGTACCACGTTCAAAGCCGCAGAAGAGCCAGGCTGTCTTTCAGCTGGATTTCCTCCTGACGTTTTATTCAGTTGGAGAGAAGGAAGAATTAACCAGGTTATTCAACCTTCTCTCCTGCCTTTAAAATGTGCTTTGTAGGTCTCCTTCTGCTGACAATTGCAGATAATTTCAAGGTTGTGTTGGTTTTTTTTCTTTCCTTGCTTCGTTTTTGTGTAGCCAGTCGGTTTTTAAAACCTGCTGAAATATTAGTTTGGATTAAAGTGGCATTAGATCTGCGAATCTGCAGCTATCAAACGTGAATTCATGTGTTGTGAATAGTCGGTGATTGTGAAATGGCCGGGCGCCAGCAGCACCTCTCCT
>NW_010173788.1:0-11814 GCF_000695765.1 Mesitornis unicolor | reverse complement strand
GCCAAGGGAGTCCTGCCGAGTTTGCTTTTATTTTAGTGTGCTGAAGTTCATGGGATCTGTCTCGACAGATTAAACACCTCGCACTGACAATACCGATCTGCCGCAGAAATATTTCTGTCACTGTGGAATACAGGGTTTACCCCATCCACGTACCTAGAAGGATGGAAAGTTTTATTCCCTTTCGAGAAAAGGCTGTGTTAAAACTTTAAAAAAAAAACCCCAACAACGCAGTTAGCAGGGAACAGGAACATTTTGCAGGATGGCTCTTGGAAGAGTCTGTTGGTTGAACCTAATATTCCAGAGCTAAGTTTGATGTGTGGACCATGCTAATTTTTTGAGGACAGTCACCTCTTCAGATGGGTAGCACCCTGCAGATGGTGGCAGATTGTACCCTCCTCCACTCTTGCCAGGAGCCTGTGCTCACTGACAGAATAAAAGCAGTAGGGATGAAGCTATCCTTAAGAGTTGATGAATCTCCTGCCTTTAAAATTGAAGCGCTTTGTTCCAGCAAAAATATCTATGAATATATTTATAGTAATAAAACAGTGTAGTCTCGGCTCCTTCATTGCAAGCGGGGAAATTGCTGTTCCACCAAGTCTGTGAAAGTGGAATCTACTTTTAGACGCTTTGAAATGGTACTCTTTTTTTTTTTTCTTTCCCCCCTCTGGGATTTAAAAATATCTGAAGTCCAAATTTTAGAAATCTATACATTAACTGACATAAAGATATTATTTACAGTCTATCTAAAGCTGATAGATACTGGCTGGTAAATTCAGGAACAGATTGACTGGGACAATTTTCGTGCTGTCTGATGTTGATATTCATTGACTTTATATTGGATAGGGCTGGGATGATGGGGGAGTGGTGTGCAAAGGTACGGGGTTGGTTCTGCGTGCAGCATCTCATTGAAGATGGATTTAACATCAGGACACAGCAGGATCCAGCAGATCCCATCGACCCAGCAGTGTGGGGAGAGAGGGACACAGTGGGGTGTTTTATTCTCCTTGTGGTGGAAACCCTAGAATCACAGAATCACTTGGGTTGGGTTGGAAAAGACCTTAAGATCTTCGAATCCAACCATTAACCTGGCACTGCCATATCCACCACTAAACCATGTCCCTAAGCGCCACACGTACACATCTTTTAAACACCTCCTGGGATGGTGGCTCCACCACCTCCTGGGCAGCTCATCCAGTACTTGACAACCCTTTCATTGAAGAATTTTTTCCTAGCATCCAATCTAAACCTCCCTGGCACAACTTGAGGCCATTTCTTCTTATCCTGTCTCTTGTTACTTGGGAGAAGAGACCGATTCTCACCTCACTACACCCTCCTTTCAGGTAGCTGTAGAGAGCAATAACGTCTCCTCTCAGCCTCCTCTTCTCTAGGCTGAACAACCCCAGCCCCCTCAGCTGCTCCTCACAGGACTTGTGCTGCAGACCCCTCACCAGCTTCACTGCCCTTCTCTGGACACGCTCCAGTGCCTCAATGTCCTTCTTGGAGTGAGGGGCCCAAAACTGAACACATTACTCAAGCTGTGGCTTCACCAGTGCTGAGTACAGGGGAAGGATCACTCCCCTGGTCCCGCTAGCCACACTATTTCTGATACAGGCCAGGATGCTGTTGGCCTTACTGGCCACCTGTGCACACTGCTGGCCCATGTTCAGTCGGCTGTCAACCAGCACCTCCAGGTCCCTTTCTGCCAGGCTGCTCTCCAGCCACTCTTCCCCAGGCCTGCAGCGTTGCATGAGGTTGTTATGACTCAAATGCAAGACCCGGCACTTGGCCTTGTTGAGCCTCATACAATTGGCCATGGCCCATTGATCCAGCCTGTCCGAGTCCCTCTGCAGAGCCTTCCTACCCTCAAGCAGATCAGCACTCCCACCCTAAGCTGTCCTGCTGGAGCTTGAGGCAGCGCTGGGCAGGAGAAGGTGTTGGATGCCCTTCTGATGTTGGCTGCAAAAGAGGGTCTGCGGGAAATGGTTGGGTAAGATAAGCTTAAAATAGAGCCGGGTCTCTGACGTGGTGCTGTCCTGGTATGGCACGCTTAACAGTGACCGTGTGTGTGAAATAAGATAGCAGTCTTTTCTGCTTGTAACTGGAGAAGTAAAACTGTCGGGCGTCCAGATTGATGGGTGGCTGCAAGCAGGAGGAGATTGCGCATGAAAAGCGTTGAAGCTCTCGGACAGTGTCTGAGGTGGCTCCTGCCTTAAGAATCAGAGCACATTCGGGAATGGTTGGGACGCTGGTGTTCAACGCACCTATGTGGTAGACTGCATTTGGTAGGTAAATGTTTGATGGTGAACAGAAGAGAGCTGGAGAGGGACTTGTTATGAGGGCATATAGTGACAGGATAGGGGGTAATGGTTTCAAACTGAAAGAGGGTAGGTTTGGGTTAGATATTAGGAAGAAATTCTTTCCTCTGAGAGTAGTGAGTGGTAGAGATGTCCCCTCCCTGGAAGTGTTCAAGGCCAGGTTGGATGGGGCTTTGAGCAGCCTGGTCTGGTGGGAGGTGTCCCTGCCCATGGCAGGGGTTGGACTGGATGAGCTTTAAGGTCCCTTCCAACCCGAACCAGTCTGTGATTCTTTGAATGGGAGCAGGTGTATTTATAGGTTTCCCATCTTGCCTTGAGTAAGACTGAGTGATCTCTGACTGCCAAGGTGCGGCAGGTGACCAGCACATCGGATACTTGTTTTGCTTGTGCTGCAAGTGTGTGCTCAAGCTTGCCCGTGACTGGACTCTCTTTATTTTCTGTGTACCAAATGAGCTGATTTTGAAACTTGTTGCAGAAGAATAGAATGAAAACCAACATTAAAAATGCATATTTTTGGCTTAAGAGGAAAAATATGCAGCGAAAGTGTACTCTACGTGCTATTTCTGTCATGTGATAATTCTTTCCTTTGTGTTTTATTTTTTTCCTTCACTTAATGCTGCATCTGTCCAGGGGATGGAGGGGAAGGCTGGTGATGGGGGGTTCTGGCTTCCCTTGCTCACAGGGAGAAGCAAACCTACTGAAATGGGTAGCTGGTTTTTTTTGCTGTAATTATGTCAGACCATTTTCAGTGAGCTTTATTTCTTTGACCTAATGGACAGGTTACCGCAAAGCTTCGATTACTTGCATTTACTTGTAAAGGATTATTTTATTACTGTGGGTTTCCAAAATGACGTATCTTTCACATTTTGTGCAGATGAAGTCATCAGTCTCCTGAAGAGACTGAAGATTGTTGTGCTTAGGAGGACTTGCATTATCCTCCCACTGCGAAGAATTAAGGAAAATAATGGCGTAGGAAGTAGAACACAACGCGTTTACGGTTTGGCATTTGAAAAGTAGTGTATTGTCATGTGGATATTAATCTGTAAACACCTTGAGGACCACAGCGTTTCATGTTTTAATGCCTCTTCGGTATCTGGCTTCTAGGATAACTTCCCAGTAACATGTTAAAGGTTGCTTTTCTTTGTAACTGTGAGTGTTACTTTTACCTTGATGTGAACCGAAATGCGCTCTGCTGAATTTATCTGTACCAGGTTCTGGGTAGGAAAGCAGTATGAAGCTCTTGTAGACGTTACGCCTGAGTATCTGTTGACTCTTATGAAATATTTATGTGGATTGTAATGCAAAAGAAAGCTTGAAACCCGTCATAGTTCTTGTTTGTGAGATGCGGAGGTTTGCTGCTGGCTTCGGCGGAACGCTGTGCATCCTTCACCTGACATCTGGACCTGTGAACGTCTCGGGAGTGATCAGGACTGTCAAGGGCATGAAGGAGGTGTATGTTTGCAGATATATCGACCTCTTCTGTAACGGAGGTGGACGTCAGCATGACCTAGTTTCTGCTGCATCGAAAGCAAGAAGTCGGAATTAATTGCAAGTTAAATGTATGCAAGGCAGTGCTGATGATGTTTATGCAGTGCGTCACTCCCTGCTAATGCAGGGTGGTTAACTTGGATATTATGTGTAGTAGTATAATAATTAAAAAAACCCGAACCAACCCCATATTAACAGGATTGGATTCACTTTCATCGGAGTGGGTGTTTTCTTGGTTATACTTGCAGGCCAAAACCGGACATATTTAGAGCCCGACTCTAATACATTTTTTTATTGCTGCTTCTCCTGTCTCCCGTTCTGCCTGTAGAGATCTGCAGCATTTTATTTTTAACACCCACCTTTAAAGTATGAGTAAAATAGTGCTTAAATACTACGTTTGTTTCTGTTGAATTCTATGGGCTGTTCAACGCGCTGGATTTTTATAGCAGTCGCAGTTGATTCCAGTCGAAACCGTAATTGGTGTTTCGACTTGATAGCTGCTGTAAATCTCAACGAAGGGAAGAGAAGGGTGCTCTCATTTTGTTAGGCTGCTTCTTGTTCGGATGCAGAGTGCATCTTCCAGCTCTCTGGGCTAATTAAAATGCCATTACAGTACATGTGGTGCTACAATGCAGTCTAGGGAGACTTCCAAAAATAGCTTCTTGAGTGCAGACAAATTAGAGAGGAAATATGCGCTGAGCATTTTCTCATAGGTTTAAAGAGAAATAATCCATTTGCTGCCTTAATTGCTTTCTTGTAAACGTTGAAGACGTTTTATTTTTTCCCCTCTGTAAATTTCGAATGAGTAGACAAATAAATAATAATTCCATGATAATTACTCTCCCCATTACTGATATTTTAATTTCTTGTTACATGCCGTAGCCGTTAATATGCAAGTCAGGGTGGTTTAGTGGACTGTGCTTAACGGTCAGGGACAGGGACTTCTGTTCCTCGGCGATCCTGTTTTAGTCGCCTGGTATCCCAAGGCTACAGGGTTAGTGCACGGTCTGTTTTTAGAAATACAGCAATACAGTTGACCAGAGCCACCCACTCACCCTCCCCAAATCCTGCCAAGAAGGAAAGCAACTCAATCCTGTTTGCACGTTGTACAGCAAAACAAGCCCCCGGGTTGTGTATAAAATGCAGGATACTTCTTATAGTGTGACTATGATACGTACATACTTAGAGCAGGGGAGAAATGAGATGTTCTCAGGCCTGGAAGAGGCCCATGAAATTGCGGTGGGCTTACACATGTAAGGGAAGCAGCGTGTAACTCCCTGGGCAGCAGCAGTAGGAGTGCGGAGCTCTGGCTTTTCACGGGGTGGAGCTCCCTGTAAGCAGCTGGCAGCAGCCTGGGTGCAAGGGATGAGGCTTGAGCTGGCTTCTGGACCACTGCTCAGAGGGAAGGCAGGAAGAAGGACAGCTCGTGACTGTGGTGGCAAGTACCGTGCAGAGGATCAGCTCCGTGGAGGGCAGCAAATGATGCTAGTGAGGTATGCAGGCTTGATTTAGGACTGAATTTAGCCCAGTCCTGCAGACGTGAGCCCTCATTTGTGGCTGGAGAATGTTAGGTGAACTGGAGGGCATGTCTGGGTTGAGTTTGAGGTGTATCCTCCCCCAAAAAACCCAGTCTGTGTGCTGAGACTGCTCTGTGATGCAAGCAAAATACGGGATATGGAGAAGCGCAGGAGGTGGTGCAGCCAGGGGCCTCTCCAAGAGCCTGCTCCTGATGCAGAGTGGAAGCTGGTCCTGCCAACGCTCTCCACGTATGTACGGGCTCTGACCGTGACCCTGGTCAAGCATGGGCTGGCTCATCTCTGGAGCGAGGATGACTGGGAAGCTGATTCCACCTTTGAGCTTCGCTGAGAAGCGCAGCATTCTGATGCTTTAGTGTCTTGCAGTTGAACGGTGAAGGAGATGGGAAGGTGGCGTGGTTGGAGAGAAGGGAAATGGGTCTCTCCTCTTTGAGACAAGTTCGTAGTTGTTTTACTAGAAAGCAGTGAGGAGAACAAGGTAACGGTTTGCTTGATGATAGCTACAAAATCAGGAGTCATTGATGCAGAAACGTCCCCTTTCTGTCCACAGTGAGAGCTCAGTTGTAAACGTGGGTGCGCGCCCTTGGAAGGATGTGGTTGGGATAGCCTCTCAGATGCTAACTGATGGCCATTTATCCTGGGCTTGCTGTCAGCCACCTTGTTTTGCCTGAGGCTTTTTATTGATTGGACACTGAGAAAGTACAGCTTCTTTCGAGTTTAGCTTGGAAGGTGTGGGGTCAAGTGCTTGAGCTGTATCCTCCTGGTGAAAAAATTGCCAAAATAGTGTGGAAACTGCCTTGCAAGTGGTTTGCAAAGAAACAATTACCAAAGTCATCACCAGTCACTTGGCCTATGGCAGGGGTCTTACTGGGTTGTCTTTCTGCTCAGCAGTTTTCCTCTGTGGTCCTTTTTCTTACCTAGAAACTGGAAATACATAAACAAGAAGCTGCAGGACGTACTCGGTTACCGAGAAGGATAGAGTCCATCAGAGGCTTTGCGATTTGTCTGCCAAACCCACTGCACAGCCAGCTTGGAAAGGAACCTGAACGGGAAGCAGTAGCAGCTGCCTCACGTGGCATGGACTGGCGGGTTGGACTTGTTGCTTGCAGGAGGTGTAATTCCCTGCCTTGTCAGAGGTATCCGATTGCTGCTATGTAGTGAAGTGTTGTCCGGAAAGTATGTGACCAAAGAAGACCACAAATGTATTTGGTTGAGAGGTCTCCAACTCCCTGTGTTAGCTGATAACTCCTAATCCTGCAAAAGTCTCAGGGCTGCTGTATCGTCTTCCCTCAACTGAGAACAGGCTGATGTTGGAAAAACTACTGAGCTCTGCAGAGGTTTCTCCTTGATTGCCTACAGTTCATCTTCTGGTGTTGAATCTAAAAGCAAAGGCAGCACTTGGGCCACGCAGGCTGTCGCATCCCTGAGTAATGCCCTCCCCTGCCTTGTGCGTGCTCCTGCTAATGCGTCCTGGAATGGACTCGTGTCCTCCGCATCCTTGCCAGGCGGTGGATGTTCGCTTTTGTGAAGTGCTTTGGCTTTTCATGGTTACGTTCTTGCTTTGCCAAGTATTTCTCATCATGTAATTGTACATTTGACCGTTATTCTTGTTGATCGTCGTCATCTTTAAGGTGGTAGGGTTTTACTCCTCTGTCATTGAACCTTGCTTCCATCCGTTTTCCTGCTAATCGTTGAATTCTGCATCGCGTGCTCCGAAGGGGGATCTCTGCAGTGTGAGGGCACACCTGAGTTTTAAATAACGTCTTTACTGCTCTTACCAGTAAATTGTGAACTACAACAATGCACTGGATGTCATAGATCCAGAAGCAGATGGTGACTGAGTGAGCTTTTTAATCCAGGTGTGTCCTTGGCTTGGGGTGATCCGTGCAGACCTGATTTTCTTACTGAAGTGCCCCATGTCGCTTCTCAATGTGGCTTGTTGGGTTTTGATTTGGGTTTTTTTGTTGTTTGTTTGGGTTTGCTTTTTATAAAACTTGAGTAAACTCAGAACTTTTCTCCCCAGTTTGCCAGCCAGGAGCACCGGTAGAGAAGCAAATCATTTGCCTGCCTTCGACTTCACCTTGATCCATCTGCCTTGCTTTTCCCGTTACCTGACTTTTTGTTTTGGCTCTTGAAATTGTCCTGGTTTTCAGGAAATCAAATCCTAGTCAACAGTGCCAATTTTCTGCACCTCCTCCTCCTGCCTCTCCCTCCTTTTAAAAATAAAATTACTTCTATGGCTCTGTAGGACCTTTCCTCTACTCTGCGTGTCCTTTAAAGAAAATTGCTCGTTGCTCATCACCTCGCTGAAGGAGTTCAAGCAGGCCAGGATGGTTTGCATCACGTTGGAAGATCAGAATACATGGAAAACTATTTAAATAACCTCTTCATTCCCAGTTCTGCCTTGCATTTTTAAACTCATCACAGTGAGTTATGGTAAAGCTGCACACAGTTTTCTGGAAGAGGTCACCGAATGCTTCAACTTTCTGGTTTTGTTCATTATTTGTCTTTTTTTTTAAGTAATAAAGCTGTACTGCACTGTCTTCACCTCTTTAGGTTTTGGCTTGGATGTTGTTGCTTGTTTTGCTGCTTTTTCTAAGGGTATTTACCAGTGCAGGTTTCTCTGATTCTGGAGTGTCCTGTAGCCATCTTGTCTTTGCTTTGCTACTTTCGAAACGGTTAAATCCTGCAAACCCAGCTACTTCCAAACCTCTCCTGGCTGTATTTTTAAAGTAACTTAAACAACTCTTTGGAACAGGCTAGGATAAAAATAAAGTGTTCAAGTTCCCATCAATGAATAATGGCTTCATCTTATTAATTAATGAGTAGAAATACCCATCTGGAAATTAAGCTACACTAAATGTTCTCTAACTCGAGCCGTAAATCAAACAGGCTGGTGTCTGCCTCCTTCCAGGCTCGACGGACGGTGCAATTTGGCTTTCCCTTGTGTGCATCTTGGACTGGACACTCCGCAGGCATCGTTTCATCTCTGGCTGCCGTCAGTGCTGGGGTTCATCTGCCCAGTTCGGCCTCCCTGGTACAGCTGGGACGGCTCGCTCGGGCTGTTTGCTGATGTTTTTAGTGAAATCGTTAGATGGATTCACACAGAACCAATTCAAGAGGGCATTTTCTTGACGGTTATTTTTAGTAGCTTGGGAAAAACTTGGCTAGTGGAGAGCTCAAAAATATTTTGTAGGTAATCTGGTTTGTCTCAGTACTATTCAGAGCAGGGTTTGTGTCTTGTAAAAGAGTCAGATCATGAGATTTGAGTCAAATGGTTTGCAAAGAAACAATTATCAAATTCATCGCCAGTTACTTGAACTGTTGCAGGTGTCTTACTGGGTTGTCTTACTGCCCAACAGTTTTCCTTTGACTGTGCCCAAGCTGCTTCCCATCCCTGTCTGCTCTTTGGGGACTGCAGACGCACCCCTGTGATCCCTTCTAGACACTGGCAGGGATGAAATGAGAGCTCTGTCTTCTGGGTTGGGTTATTTTAGTTTTGTAACTGCCAAAGCTTTTTCTGCAGGTGCTTGGTGAAGCGTGGAGAGGGTTGGAGCTGAATACTTTGTGAAGGTAGGAGGAGGGGGTAAAACTTCTTTGTAATGGAAACTGGTAGTATTCATTCTGGCATTTGCAGGCCCAGACCGCTCTTAGCACATTCTAAGTGTTGGTGTAAACTGTCTCCCTTGTCACACAAAGGTCAGTTATGTAGCTGTTAATTTAGGAGAGAGTCTCCAGCAGTGGTGGTGGGAAGAAAACCCAGTGCAGCAGCAGCAGCAAACATCCTTTTCTTGAGACCTGGATCACCCAGCTGACCAGTTCATCTGCAGTGGGATGCTGCCACGGGATCTGTGAAGCAATGTGGCTGCATACGCAAAACATAGGGATTTCTTTTTTCCTTTTTTAAAGTTGTATAGAACCCATAATCACAGCTCAGAGCTCCAAGCCCCTCCATATCTCAGTGGACACTTCTCACGGTTTTTGGGAATTTTTTTTGGTTTGGTTTGGGTGGGGTTTTTGTTTGTTTGGTTTTGGTTTTGTGTTTTGTTGTTGGCTTATTTTAAACAGATAATTCTTTAAAAGTTTGACATCAATTTGGCTCTTCTGTTTGAGAGGAGGAATCAATCAAAGCGAGCGCATTTGTGGGCAGCAGCATCACTGAGCAGTGTTCTGGCGTAGTTACCGTATGGGTTTTAGTTCTTGATCAAAACTTGATGTAGCACAGTTCGGATCGTAAAGCCTTCCTTTTGGAAGGTTTAAAGGCTTTTGGTTGGTTTGGGGTTTTTTTGGTCAGTGTTGCATTGGCAGTAGATATGATGCTTCATTAAATGCGGTGATATTCTAACCCCTACCAAAGTGATCACCTAGTCCCTCGATACTGAAGGATTCCTTTGCTTCTTGTAGTATCTTTAGCTTGTTTTAGGAAGCTGAGGAAGCAACAGGGATGTTTAACTGTTCCAAGAGGTGAGGCCTTGTTTTCTGGGCTGGGGGTTTTTTATTTTGCTTCGTTTTGGGGCTCAAAAGTCGAGCTAAGTCAGCAGATGGGACAAAGTTTTGAGTGTAAGATGCTAATTTTTTTTGTCACGTGAAGCTCATTGCTGCTATGAATTATTGCAGCTCTGAATCATAGAGGTACTGCGTAACCACTGCAATCCAGAGCAAAATAAGGTTTTGCATCCTAATGTATGGGCTGTGTTGATTTTGGGGAATCTCCTGCAGTATCCTGCCAGCAAGTCGTGTCTGAAACCAGATAGGCTCTGCTGGCGTTTTGGAGGTGGCTGGAGTAGGAATTTTCTGCTTTGACCTCCGGCTCTTGAGAAAGGACAAAACTTGAGTTCCAGCTTGGGAAGTCCAGTTACAGAGTATAGGCTTTTCCTAAATATGTGCTGCTTCTGCAGTGAGGCACAGGAGCTGTGTAAAATGAGCCTGAAACATCTCTGAGGTCCTGGCTTTTTCACAACCGCTCACGATGTGCAGTAGCAGTGAAGGTGTGCGTATGGGGAGCAATAGAGCAGGACGTGTTTGTGTTTGCAGCTGCTTCATTTAAAAAAGAAAAAAAACACCCCAAACTCCTCTAGATGCTAGAAAGTGAGTAAACTGAGATGTCTTAAACATTGCTTTGCTTTTCAGCATTTTATTAAGCGTGGAGATGCCAGGGATGCTTGCTCCCACTGCAGGGCTACGGCCTGCAACCGCAGCAGGGGGGTGTCCTGGTGCTGCATGGGCACCGCAACCTCTGCGTGGAAACCTGCAGGCTTGTGCCTTCAGCCGTCCCCGTCAGAGGTGGAGGTGCCCGAGCCACATCCCGGGTCATGCGATGGGGCTGAGCCGCCTGCCTGGGGGTGCCGGCTCCTCTCCTGCAGCCAGAGGTGGTGCATCTTGTGGTGCAGGTCTGCAGGTCGCAGGAGAGAGGAGGGCACAGAGGGCTGGGAAGGAGCGTGGTCGGTTACCAGGAGCAAGTGAAACGGTTATGGTCTGGACATAACAACCTAGAGGGTTTTACAAAAAATAATGCGGTAATCAGCTTGTGCAGACAGCACATTTACTGTGCTGTGACTGCTGGGGTGAGATCGCTTACCCCTCAGGAGAAGGCAAGCGTGCGTGTTTACATCCTGTTTTAACCTTTTTTTTAATCCATGCCAGTAGCTTAGGAGGAGAGGTGCTTTATACAAATACCTGCTGATAAACTGCCTTTTTCTTTTGGTTTTTTGTTTTTTTTTTTTTAAATCACAATACAGCAAACAACCGACCTCTGTCTTGCATAGTTTGGTTTTGCTTCCAGTGTTTAAGGCATCAGTGCCTTAAAAGATGTTCTTAAACATTCTTCTGTGATTAGTCTATTACTCATTTTGAAACAAAGATTAAAGAGTGTTGGTTTGCAGCATTTTTTTTAAGTCGTTGAAAAATGTATGTACTTTATTTCTTAGAATTAACAAAAAAAAAGTCTTGAAAATCCCCATTAGCCAACAATTTTGTTGGTGATTTCTGATGCACCAGTGAGACTGAAAATTCACAGCTGCGGAGGAGGAAGTCCACGGGCAAGACAATGAAAGGTCTTTGTCTGTTTGGCATCAGGGCGGGTTGCCTGCTCTGTGCAGGTGCCCGTCCCTGGTGCGCAGCCAGCCAGGTGAGCCTGCCGAAATACCTGGTGCTGTGGATTCCTGCTAGAAATAGGTGAGCTCTTGGCAGTTGTTCTCTCCCAGCAGCTTTGTACCACTGGAGGTGCAGATTCAATACCTCACTGGTTCAAACCCATTGGATTTAGCAAGGAAAAAGGGCACCTTTGTTCCAGGAGCCTCGCTGCAAATGCATGTTTTCATCAAAACTGACCTGGATTCGGCTCGCAGAGCACCTGGGCTGCTGGTACAGGGCTCTGTTTTGTATGTGGGTCCTTCGCCTCTTTAGAAACATCTGAAATAGCTCAGTGGAGAAGTCGAGAATGCTCCGCTCCCCAGGAAATCACCTGCTCCCTCCTC
>NW_010173787.1:108510-110089 GCF_000695765.1 Mesitornis unicolor | reverse complement strand
CTGACCCTTGGGGCACTCCACTAGTTACAGCTATGTATCAGATCAGCCACTGGACAACGTTTTAATTTCATAATGCTCAACAACCTTTATACTTTAGCAATCCTTGCACTACAAAGTGGCAGGTCTCTTGACTTGACTAACTTAGTCAGCAAACCGAGTCTAGTTTTGTCCCACTTAAATACGCCTCTCCATTTAACACAGCATGCTCCAGGCCTCTGCTGCATTGCCCCAGTTTCACAGTGGCCTGCAGGCAAAGTACTGCGTAGCAGTGATTCAGGGCTAGTGCTGGGCGGAAGGTGGGAGAACTGGTCTATGTGTCTGCGATCTAGAGAAATTCAGATGAGGCAATGGGTAGAGAAGACAAGGTGGCCCATGGAAGCCACTGTGAGGAATTGCATCCACAGGAAACATTTGCAATAGCCTTTTCAAACTCATTGTGTTGTGCAGAGGCTGAGGAGCATCAACAACAGACCAGGCAACCTCAGGCAGGAAAGGAAGTAGATGCCTCTCAGGTTCCCTGAGTGTGGATGACTGCTGATTACCCCATCGTACCAGGAATAAAATAAACCAACTCATGTGTCAAAGGGCAAAGCATCTGTCAGCATCTCCCCAAATCAAAACAGGAACCTCTCAAGATTTATGAAAGAGAAGCATAGAAACCTGGAACTGCTTCCCCCGCTGCAGCTGTGAGAAGCGTGCGCCAGCAGAAGGCTGGGTGGTCAGAAGACAGCTTTATTTCCTTACCGTTTTGAATGTTTTTCGAACTACCTCAGGTAATCAAAGTGAGTTATGAAATTCAGTTATCCAGATTCGAGGAAAATTATATACAAAATGAAACATAAAAGTACAGAACAGACAAAATATAAAGTGAAAACACAGAGATGTCCAGGGCTGCCTGAGGAGAATAACCAGTCTTGTAACTTGTCATTAATTACTCAATTTTCATGTTTGCTGCAGAAGATGGGTGATTAATATCCTTAATTTCTGACAGAAGTATAATCTTAAGAGAAGTATGATCCTATTCCTTGATATAGCACCATATGACAGTATTGAGAGAGATGAAAAAGGGAAAGGTTTCAGAGAGGTTTTTTTGTAATTTCCTCCTTCTTCATATCTTAAAAATACAAGGACCAAAGTTCAGACCTTCAGCTGAGGCTGAAAAGTACTTGATGCAAAGTAGGCTCCAAGCCTGCAAAAATACCCATTGTGTCCCCCTAGTCCTAAGCTGATCTGGTCCCTCCTCAGTTTGATACTTAAATGCATATGTTGCCAGTGTCTCTAAGGTAGAACATCTGGGCTTATGAGGGACTCTTACTTTTAGTTTCTGTTCAGCTTCTTCTTTTGGTCAGTGCCATAAGCACAGGAAATGTTTCACTGGTTCTACATTGACACTTGACATAAGCACTGCTTCCAATCTCTGGAACCATTATCTGTATAGTGCATATTTTTTATACTCCCTGAGTCTGTCTTGACTGCTAATACTGACTTGACTGCAGTGTGTTCCAGTGTATTAGCAGTGTTCATCTGAGATGATGCTGTTAAAAAGTGCTAGACAGTGAAAAATAGGACCAGTCCAACA
>NW_010173787.1:103563-108479 GCF_000695765.1 Mesitornis unicolor | reverse complement strand
TTTCCCTACTGGGTTTTACAACGTGCAAGACCATGTTTGCTGCAGTACTGAGCAAGTGTGGTTAGACTTAACCTTGTAGTGCTAGACAACTCATAAACCAGGCCAGCATTTTCCTCATTGTTTTGGCTCAGAAACTCCACAGAAAATATTAACAGTGCTCAGTAGACAGGTGCTGGGACAGTGTACATCAGTCTTGCTAGGAACAATGCTCCTTTCTGGAGCAGAGACACCATCACATATCCCATACTGGGTAATAATTTCATGTTGCAGGTCTAGATAACAAGCCCCCTGTTCATCTCAGATTTCCTAACAGAAATGTGGAGCGTGCCAAAAGACTTTCTCTCTCCCAAACTTATCCTCTGTGAGTCACTGAATATATTTTACCGAACAAATAGTTAACAGATTTGTGTGGAAGAGCAGCTGAACTGAAGGAGATGCCAAAAGTTTATTTAAAGAGAGTCTATTTTGGCCATGTATTTTAAAGTATCTCTACTGTTTACTCCTGAAAACCACAGAGACAGGAAGTATTTTAGCTGTTTTAACCTAAAAGTTCTCTCTGTTACACAAGAATCATATAGCAGCATGGAGCTTTTCTCACTGATACCTACATGTGTTGAAGACACCAGCAAAGACCCAGCACTGGCCATATCGCACAGGTTGCTTAGAGCTGTAATACTCCAAGAGAATGTCCACACTTCCCGTCCATGCTGAAGGTGCGACTCCGTAAGTGTATGTGTTGTCCCAGGAACCAGCGATCACACCATTATCATCTCTGGAGTTGATCTAAAGACAAAGGAAATGAACTTTAGGGATGTCAGAGACTGAATAATAAAGAGCTCTTTAGCCCATCAGACAAAGATAGGACAGGAGAGATTGGATATAGTCAAGTTGAGGGTAGAAATAAGACAGAAATGTTTAATTATGAAGGCAAGAGATGAATCGAACAATCTTGCTCAGGGCCATGGATTCTCCATCACTGAACAGTTTTGAATGAAGGTCAGATATTTAAAAATAATGGTGAAATTAAATCACCACACTGAGTATCCATGTTCCCAGTTTAGTAAGTTTTATTAACATTAAACATGCTTATTGCAACGTATTTTTAATAAACATGATCAGTTATACACTGATAAGCAAGTCCCAGAAATATTAAGCTGCATTTGTTCCTAACATTGCCTAGTTTTCTGTCTGTATCAGTCCTGAATTTTTAAAAAAATCACTCCTGATTTACAGTGAATTGAGAGGAGAACCAGTCCACTGTTATTTTTAGAGTAGAAAATAATTTCTTCAGTCCAGCATACATGAAAAAAAAAGACAGAATTTGCTGTGTAAGTTTTCCCCCAGTAAGATTATACAAAGCAAGGAGTTTTGCTGACTAATGGCCGTACTGATAGGCATTAACGAGCAATACATCTCCTAGCTGCAATTTGAACCAACCAGTTGAGGCTGTGCAAAAAGCTCATTCGCTCTGTACCTTTTAATTATGCTAATGTGGAACAGCTACACGCCAGCCAAATAAATCACAATTCTCATTTAAAAGCTGTTGGCTGAATTAACTACTGTTTTATAATTAGAAAATCGACTTCCTGTGAACCCTAGGACTGAATAAAGATATGTATTCAGAGCCATAACCGAGGGGTTAAGGGGTTGTGCCCATCTCGCTGTTATGGGAAACATGCCAAGAAAAGAGGCACTTCAAAGACAGCAGTGCGTTGATCCTCAGGCTCTCCTCTGGCTGTAAAGAGAGGAAGAAGGGAGTGACTACCTGCTTTGCAACGTCAGGAAGCTTCAGAAGGATCCCAACGTGGGGGCATGTCCTCAGATGAGCTCAGCTCTACCACATTTCAACTTGAGGAAGAATGAGGGTAAGAAACACGGGTAGGACTTAAACACCTCTCGGCCACTTCTTACTGAGGTCCAGATTTCAGACAGCCAAACCCCCCACCCAGTTACGGCCTAATCTTGCAGGTTAGTTCATCGAATGCTGGATTTTCAATGTTGAACTTTGCCATCTTCCTAAAATGATTGAGTGGCTCGAAACCTAAGCAATATCTAAGCACTCTTTAGGTTCAAAAACTCTGTGTTATTCTGCCCTTAGGGCTTTCACGATCTCTGCAAGAGGGACCCTTTACATCTACTAGCCCAGTGATGAGGGAAACACATTAAAGTCTTACTTCTATCTGCAGGTCTGAAGATGTATTTCTATGTCTAGGATGAAAGAACTAACCAAAATGTTAAACAGAAAGAGAAGTGGGGGTGTTCGCAATACTTTTTGCTGGAGCTATTCTATTTAATATGATGCTATGAGCAAGAATCAGCATGTGACACTGAGAGGCTGGAGATCCCATTGCAATGTCATTTAAGACAAAGAGCTCACTCTCTTGAAGCCTAAGCAAATGCTGTAACAAGTGGGTTAAAACATCATCCATCTTCAGCAGCTATGCTTTGTGGACAGTATATTTTAGTAGCTGACTTAGGAGAACATCTAATGATGCTAGCTCGATGACTAGGGTATCCTTCTGGGAAGCAGAAGGCATCAGTTCAGACCTCTGTAAGGCAGAGGCGAGAACTCAGCCTCTGCCTGCCATTTTCTGGATGAATCTTTCAGCTTGTATACCAGGGATGGGGTTGCTGTTGTAGCCACAGCATGATTCCTGATGCCTAGCAGCTGGAAAGAATGTAGAAGTGGGAAGTCTCCTTACCTTTTGCTTCTGATTATTTTAGGAACCTGTGTTCTGAATACAGTAAGTTTCGTGTGCCCCCTACATCTCTCACAGTGCTTTCTTCTGGGGTCAACATATCTTACGTAAATGTCATCAGCTTGACTAGGCCATCTGAGTCTTAAAAATCAGACACAGTGATATCCACCATACACCAGCAGTGTCTTAAGACGCTGTCGAGGATAATGCTGGAGTCCATATAAAGTCTCTCAATTCCATATCTTACATTCCTCCCATAATGCCACCTCATCATCCATGGCAGAAATAGCTTTCTCAACTACCTCAGCTACCAGATAGTGACTGCAGCATCACAAGAAATGTTATCAAGCCTGGAGTGCAATGTCTAAAAGGGGCTTTCCTACCAATGAAATACCACTCTTAGGAAAAGGTGATGAGACATCAAATATTTCACCTCTAGTGGAGCAAAATAAAATGTCAGATCCCAGAGGTCAAAAGGGACAATTGATCTGGCACCTGTTGGAGTGAGCACATCAGGGCATGAGGGCCAGTTAAACCAGCCTGGCTTTGATTTACAAGTCGCTTCTGAGACATCTTACGCATCTATCACATACCACTGCAGAGGCAACACGGCAGATTTTGATTGGGTTTCCACGTCCAGAGAGTTCCAGTTCTGCCTTGTCCATCAGGAACAGGCAAGCATCCAGAATGTTTTCTTCAAACTAGATAAAAGAAAGTAAAAAGGGAAACAGAGGGGAAATTCAGTCACTTTTTATTCTGGAAAGCAAAGGAAAAGTTATCTTTCACTGTCATTATAATAGCTGATCAGCTTCAAAATTAGCTGGCCAAGTCAAAGTTCTGTGTTTAAAAATATAAGTTTTCTTCTAGAATAATTGCCTGTGTATAGCAAAAAAAAGTGAGATGCTGTGAAGGAAAAGAGTGTGACATTTTCAATTCAATCTCAGTCTGGTTTCCAGAAGGTTAAAATGGCAACACAGCCTTCCTGACAGGACATAAAATTTTAAGTGCTAACAAGTATATAATAGGAAGATATTATAATAATAACTACAAGAAGCTAGTCTGCTCATGAAGGACTTCATGTCCTTCACAGTTTCCAGACCTGTTAATTTCAGGACTTCTCTGACACAGCCAATGCTATGCTGGGAAATGGCAATAAATGGTTTGCCAAAGTTAATTTGAAGACATTCAAAGACAAGACAAGACAATTTTAAAAATATCTTTTAAATATGTTTCAAACTGACTAGCTAAAAGCTGATTATATAGATTAATTCTGGTCTATGAGACTTAGACATCAAAAATACCAAGTGACCTAAAGCAGACTTCTTCAAAAATAGAGTGAAAAGGTACAGTTTCTCCAATCCAGCATGAACAAGCACAAGAATGAATTGAGGGCAGAGGTGCCTAAATAGACCAGAAAGCATTTGTCACAGAACTTGCCCTGTGATGTATTTCATTTTCCTTAGGAGAAACTGCATAGCAATCAAAATACCTCTGTCCCAGGGAAAAGGTAGGAGACAGGGAGATGCATATTAATAAAACAAATCTCCTCTAGATACACAATTTATATTAACATTCAGGGCTGTTACAGAAACTTCACGGAGCTCCTCTCCTTGCCGTGTTAGGCTTTATGTTCTAAAATTGCATCCTTAAAGATACAATTCACACTAACAGGATTTTTGCTCTCATGCTGCTAGTAGAGCTGGACTGACACTGCAACTGTCTCCAGCCTGGCTTAGTACTTCTTGGCAGATAAGGGCCATCTGAGTTTTGCGTCCTGAAGAAAGTGAGCAAGAGCCCAGGCCAAGTGTTTGCTTTGGCAGCCTGGGGAGAGGCAGAGGAGAAGGAAGGGTGAGGCCAGAGAGCTGAAAAGGAAGCCCCAATGAGTCAAGATGCTGCTGATGCTGCAGGGAAGATTGGAGGATGGGGGTGACATCCCAGGCAGCAGCCAAGCTCTGGCATAAGCCAAGAAAGCAGAAGCATCACTGTGTTTCACCACCCTCAGACAAGGAAAGTAATTTCTTTTGCCTCTACCTCGATCCTGCCTGGCTCTCATTGCTCGGGGTACCACTGCAATATGGATCCTTTTCAGCAAATGTCCTCCAAGGTAGCTTACTCCTCTCAACACCACCCATACTTACATTGAATTACTTTCTCTGGAGCAGACATTCACTAATGAGTAACACCTTATAGTCTTGCCAAAACCAAATTCATTATGTT
>NW_010173787.1:74792-103532 GCF_000695765.1 Mesitornis unicolor | reverse complement strand
GGGAAAGAGGAATCAGTATTGCCTAGAGACCTAGTCCTAATACTGTATCATCTCTGGGAAGCTGAATAATTGCACAGTGAATCTCCAGTCCACTCCCCTGGTATGTGATAGAAACAATGTCAGGTGAATGTCCATGCTGTGGAGACCCTCCTTCTCAAGGAGAACCCTTACAATAGATAATGTAAATGCTGGGCCCTCATGGCCATCTTTCCTGCTTCAAGTTCACTTTTCTTTTGGTCTGGCCCAATGATTTATCACTTTCACCAGGATCAAAATCTGCTTTCTGCACCTCAAGTCATCAGCAGTGCCTAAGACCTGAGTTAAATCAATAAGAAATTTATCCTGCAAATTAAATCTTTCTCATCTACAGTTTAGGAGACGCTGTCAATCTTGCCAGCATACACACGAAGAATAAAGAGGAAAGAAATTGCTACCAGGGTTGTTGCCTTCCACCTTAGCATTTACAAAATGACATGAATGCTTGTGAAATAACTAGATTAACAGAAGAAATACAGGACAAGCTGTAAAGTCTAGCTGCCTTACACTGGTGCAGCACTGCAGGATGCAAAGTAGCCTTAACTATAAAGCCAGTTTTGCCCTTCTTCATTATTCAGGGATTTAAAAACATTAAATCAAACTAAATCAGTTTTCTGCTCTCACTATTGGCACAAAAATGCTGTCTATAGGGAAGTGGAATAGAAACATAGCACTTGTAAGGTTGAACACCCCTGAAATGTCAGGGGAACCAGAGCAGCAGCAGGCAGCCAGGACAGAGAAGTGAACTTGGACCAGCGCAGGCACTGCCTGCTCAACAGAAGCTGAAATGGAGACAAACCAAATTCAGAAGCAAGGAACTTTGGCAGAGCTACCTGGGAAAGACTGCAGATGGAAAACACGGTGTGAGAAAACACACAGGCAAAGGGGTTCTGTCTGCACACAGCCATGTGTTGTGTTACGGAGCAGTGCGTTTAGTCAGGCTGGCCTTCAGTGGGCATCCTCTCTCATGCTAACCTGTTTCTAACAGGTGACTTTCCATTTAAATCAAAGTCAGAGGGGTTGTATCACCTTTTGCACTGGCTGAATTAGGGGGGTATTTCTCACAGGCAGTTGCAGGCAGATGTGGTCTCACGTTGCCTGTGGTCTGATCTGACCAAACACACATGCGTAAAATTTATATGTGCACAGTGGGCTGCAAAGTCAATGCGGCTCAACGTGTGGACATGAGACAACTCAGGATGGCAACAAGAATTCTGTGCCCACCTGTTTTACTTTCATTTTTCTCACAAAAAAGCAATGGTAAGTGATCGACATAACATCCTACTTCTGACATTTGTCAGCTAGAGAATTCCTATGTGCCTAGATTTCTTCCAAAGCCACATTTCTCCTGAATCCCCTGCGGGCTTTTCTGAGTGACTGGCTATTTATGCTTTCTTAGAAGAAAGGAATCACAGTCATGTTACAGGGAACACCTCCATTCTCATTCATTACAGCCATGTTTCAACTGGTCCGTGTTTTTTTCTTCCTCAGTCCTTTTTTCTTGATGTTGATGTTACTCATTAAAGACGGCAGCTGTGAGAATTGTCTCCCACTAGTAACCCAATTTTGAACTGTATGTTCCTTTCTAATTTACAACCTGAGTTAAAGCTTCTAGCTGTCATTGTTCAAAGCAATTTTTTAGCTTAAGAATATTACCATGCACAAGTCTATCTGTATTTTTGTATATGACCTTTCACTTCTACGAGTGCTTTTAACTCACACTTTTGTACAGGGCCATGTGTCATAAATACAAAACACACACATGTAAGATATACCTATAATATAGGCCTTGCTGCTAGTACTTTTACTCATTCACAACAATGCAGTGAACATCCAGGATTGCTGAAAATTAGGAAGATGCATGTTTTTAATGGCTGGAAATTGTCAGGGTAAGATCAGGAACATCACATCCTCCATCTCACTGAAAGTGAGGGAACAAGAAGAATGTGTCTTCATTGCTTTGCAGTTTGAGATGCCTGCTGTATCCATACAAAACATTCAATCCCGTTAAAACTCTTGGCTTGAGTCCTCTTAGATGCATCTGTCACACTCAGTTTTCACACATGCAAGTGATAGCAAAAGGTGCACCACAGGGCAGTGAGGAAATCAGGTCCTCCAATTTCAGACAATACACGAATGGAAGTACATGACAAAGGGATATGGAACAGCCCTAACCTCCCAGACAGAACTACCTCCCAGCAAAACCAAATAAATAATGCAGTTTCTCAAGGGAGGCTGGTGTTTATGTCAGGAAGGTGCCAGATTTGCAGAATATAAGCACCTCAGGCCAAGCCACCATAGGCCATAAATTTAGCATCTTAGAACATAAATCCAGTAGCTGATTTAAGCAGCACCGTCCACCTTCAGCCACTCATTCCCCTCTCTCCCTCCCCCCTTACATCTGTCATGGAGTGAATCCCAAATCTAGGAGCAGAGCAAGCCTGAAAAATAACCCAGGGGAAAATAATAATCCAAGAGATGCTTATTCAGCTAGATCAGCTCTCCAGCCTAATTCACTGAACGGCTGCACAAGCACTTGCAGGGGGAAGGAAGGGCCAGGAGGGGGCATTTTTGGTCAACTTAAATGCACACCCAGCTTTGGCCTCAGGATCTGGTTCCACGTCTCTTCTAACAGAGGCACCATCAGCTTCTGAAATTGCTCCCCACCACCAACTTATTTAAGAGTTATTTTTGTCGCAGGCAGGATGACAGTCAGACCCCACAAACAATGGTGCTGACACAACCAAAGGAATGGTGCAGAGGCAAGAACTCCCTAAGGCAAGGCTGCTGCGGGAAAAAAGATGAGATTGTACCCTCAAATAAGGAAACAACAGAGATATGAGTTCAAAGAGCTCTCCAGGGCAAGTATGCAGGTAATCCATCCAGCTCAAGCTTTGAGATTGACTTTAGCTGAGGGAAAGCAAGCAAAGCAAGAAAGCCCCTTCTGCAAGGCTGTGCTGGGGAGGCACCACAAAAACTGAATGGATCTGTCACCATAGAACTAAGGAAATACTTCAATACTTTCTTAATTACGCTATTATGAAAATCCAGAAGATGAGATAAGCAGAGTTCATCATGTCCCATAACTTTCCTTTGGAGCCACTCTGAGGGACAGATAGGGTTAGTTTTCCTCGTTTTAATCCTGCTCATTAACGCTTTTTTCCCTAGTCTCAATCAACAGTTTAACTCTTCCATCCCATGGGGATTTTCAGGCTAGTGAGTCCTTACAAACAGATTGAGGTAAAATAGGCAAACAAGCAGTCTGATGTTACTGGAGGCACACCAGTACCGCACACCAGTCTGGCGAGGGGTGTTTCCCACAGGCTGCAAGAGGCCAATGATGTTGTCAAGTGCAGGCAGCAAAGGGAGAGGTTACCCCCCCCCCGTCACTGTGGTGAGGAAATCTAAGTCTCTGGGGTTAGATTCCAGTTTGCCACAGGAACCCTGTGACAAGCTGACCCCCACCCTGAGCAGATGAGAATAATTTCCATCAAGTTGCTAGAACTAAAAGCAGGAGTCAGACAGCAATACAACCTATTGCTGATAAATGAAAAGAAACACCAACCCTCTACTCTTTCACAAGATCTGTTTCATCCTAAAGCAACAATATTGTAGCAGCAGAAATACTGCTGCACTGTGGAAACCTCAACTAATGATTATAACTTTCAACAGGCAATCTCTTAGTATTTGAAATACACCCCTCAAACAAGATCTTTAAATATTAGCTATTATAACATTGCTTTTTCTGGATTAGGCATATACCCACTTCATACAATTTTAAAATTATGCTCCTTGCCTTTCTGAAGGAGACACCAATAATGCACTCCAGAGCCCACAGTCTCAACCACAGTCTGGTGCTGATTAAACTCACTTGCTGTCCTGATGGGAGCAGCCAGGGAAGGTCTAAATAGCTCACCTGACCGTAACTCCAGCTTCTTAATTTTATGTCATTGATGTTTCCATGGAAAACAATACCGACATCATTCAGGATGTATTCTTCCCTTTCCTTCTCATCATCCAGATACACGGCATCCTCTGCACCAGTTTACCAAAAACAAAAGTTAACAGTCACTTTACATTTTTATACAGGACAGATAAAAAAATCTTAGCACATAATACAGTCATCTTTGATGAAAAGTACCCCTCTTCCATCAAACAAAGCATTACTTGGTTCAACAAAGTACAAGAATAAGGAGGTAGTGACCCCAGTTAGGACTATGTTACACAACTTGAAAGCACACAAGAGGCAAAAATGCTGACAACTCCTGCCTGCCTTCTCAGAATCTGTAAAGTATGATTAAAATGTCACATCTTATCAAGAATTTTATGATTACTGTGTACCTCTAATTTAAAAGTTGGAGCACCATGACGCAATTCTGCAACCATACAAACAGATCAAAGAACAATTTCAAACCTATTAATGTTAATGGAAAACAGCTCAAGTCAAGAGATCTAAAGAAAAATCTGTAGGACATTAAAAAATTGGAATACAGTTTCTATAGTGTATTAACAGAAAGGTTTGATTGCTTTTCTGTACATAAGTTATTGACTGGAGTGTCACTCCCCCATGTAACTTGACTGACCAGCTAATATGAGGAGAAATTCAAGTGCCAAGTGAAAACTGGAAGTAATGGGAGGAGATCTTTATCAAAACATACACAAAAGGTATATCCTAGATTGGTCTTATATCAAGAGTCAAGAGCATATGCGTGGACTCTCACCCTGCAAACATGATTCATATATGTAAATAACCCCTTATTAACATTCATATATAGCTCTGAAGGGCATGAAACTATTCAGATGTTCACAGGGAAGTGTGAGGCAGGTTGTGATTCTGTGACGCTAGAATAGTTGAGGATTTCTTTCTTGTGCCAGTGCTTGTATTTTAAGACTAAGAGATACAGCTTAACAATTAATAGTATGGGAATTAATTAATTTGAGGAGATCAGTAATATGGTACCGGATAGCAAATTAAAGGGAAGCAATAACCTCTGATAGTTTGATAGTACAAAACTACCCCTCACTACTGCCGTAGTGGATTTCTTCTGCATCCCACTACAAATTACTAGAGAATTATTTCACTTTTAAAAGCCTATTGATTTGCTGTATTTTGTTGAAATGCAAATCATATTTGTACTTCCTTGTAAACCTCATGCTCAAAAGCTTCTTCATTGGACCATAAAACTGCAGTTTGGCTGGAAATAAGCTAAAACCTGAGCCCCATGAAAAAAATCAATGGGAAAACTCACTGACTTCAGCTAGGTGAAGGGTTTTGCCAGTGTACACACCTGACTCTGCTGGAAGTTTTGCTTTCTCTGAAGATATATTTATATGTGTATGTCTATACATACAGAAGGGATTACGCATAGATATGTAACATAATGACCTCCACATCAGTGTACAATGATCGATGTGGAAGCAGGTCTGAGACTCTCTCTCGCATTTGGTGAGGTGGTGGTATTCACCTGACTTCTAAGGGCTGGGTCATCAAGAAGTTTCTTTATAGGGTTGTCACTACCCACGACCTACTCAAGCAGCACCCAGGCACAAAGAGGAAGATCATGGGTTTATTATATTCAGAGGCTACCAGGTGAAAGAGAGTATTAGAACTTGACAGTGAATCAAAAAGATGTAGTCATTTATGCCAGCAGGGATTCATACTTATGAATCTGTATATTACATGACTTTTCTGAGGTCCATCTCCCAGCTCTAAACAAGCTCTGTATAACATCCCACCAAAAATGTTGCAGATGTTACAGATAGTGGAGGCTCTGTTCCATTAGGCTAGATCTGCCTGATCTGCTGATCAAACAACTATACATGTTCACTCATTGAGCTCTGGATTTCATTAAAGCACAAACAGAGAACACATTTAAAGAAGGAGAACTCACACCTTCTACTGTACAGTTACGCATTCAGTGGAGTGTCTGCATATGCCTTCTGGACAGCTGTTGTTTTCTTTCAGGGATTAAAATTATCAGTATTGATCTAGTTGGTATCAATTGAGATGCTTATGTTATTCTGAGACTGCATAATCTTCCCTAAATCAGATGAAAATTGATTAACTCCTCTGTCAATTATTTTAAAATATTTGCGTTTTTTTGATAAAGTATAAAGTACTTCTGTGTTTCACAGAGAAACCAACTGCTTTGATTTTTGACAGCTTTCACTACTCTTGAGACTGTTTAGAAGAAAATGCGAGGCACTTGCGACTACTTTGATGCTAAGCATGCTCTACATAGTACAACTCCTAATTATTTTGTGCAAGTGGAGGCTAACGTGTGACAAACAGAAGAATTCCATGGAACTATGCTGGGTTTGTTTGTTCTTTTTCTCTAGCAGTTTAGGGGTTTTTTTTTTACTCACTTCTTTTATCCTGGGAAATTACTAAGACACTAGCAATGTTACAAAGAAGCAAATTAGCCTCTATGCCTCTCTGTTTGAAGATGGATAAGGTGAAAATACACTTCATGTGAAGACAGTACTGCAGGCGAGGAAACCCACTAAACACAGTTTCTCTGTAAGAGAGATGAGGAGTGCAGAGAAGCTCTCTCAACTTGGGAAGGTGAACGAGCATGAGAAGACCCTACCCAGTATGGGGGAACCCCATCCTCAGCACAGCAACTGGCTGAAGTTGGAAATGCAATTTCTTCATGCAGTGACTGCTGAGCACAGCAGCACCAGCAGCCGAGTGGAGGTGAAGGAGGCAGGCGTGCCCTGAGCACCTGTGCTCCTGTGGGAACTCAGCAGCAGAAGGCTGGGCCACGCTGAACCACAAAACTCCCAGGGCTCTTGCTGGGAAGAGGGCAGTGCTTTGGCAAACACAGAGCTGCAAGAGCTAAATACAGTTATCTACAAAACCCACTCCACCTAGGAGCAAGCTCAGTATGCCGCCTTGCAACTGCTAGTGCTTGCCTACATTCATGTAGCAGAAGGATGAAGCCCTGCATAAATTTTATCCACAAGGAATCTGTGATATAAGAGATCAAATTTAAGATTTAGCTGTAAATGCAAGAAAATACTATCGGGCCAAATTTGGATGATTGGTGAGAGAAGTCCAAAGTCATGCACATGTTACTAATCCTCAAACTGTATTAGGGTGTTTAAGCAGAAGAGATGTGCAACTGGGTCAATAAAGTTGCAATATATTTAATTGCGTAAATATAATGCACTTTGCAGGAGGCTCAGGTAAACGAAACACACACCTCAGTCCACATAGTCTGCAGCTTACTCAGATACTCTATGCACACTCCACCTGTGAGAAAGCCACACAAGTTAAGGCAAGGTCTTTTCCTGATAAGCACTGAATGTTCTCCAGCAGAAAGTCACTGGGACTCAGCACCCCCTCAGAAGGAGCTCACAGTATCCAGATCAAAGGAGCCCTTCTCTGCTTTCATGTAGTCTGATACTGTTAGGAGTTAAGTTAAACTCCAAGAAGTTATCTTTAAGTATTTGCCATTTGCATCTTCTGTTTCAGAACTGAAGAGGGCTCTGCCTACCCAGAAGCACATCTGTTTTTCCCAACTATGTCAGCTGGCTGAAGAAAGGATGCTGCCTCATAGGCTTTACCTTGCTTATTAAGTAATGCAAATCTCACCTGAGTATCCGAAATCTCAATCCACTAGCTTGTTCAATTCCCAGATGTTTGGGGCTGGTGTATATAATTTTGCAGGATCAGGCCCTGCATCTGCATCTTTAAAGTATTCTTGGTGATCAGCCTTAAATGTAGCTAAGGGGATTAAAACATATGACAACATCTGATAATTTTGGAAGCAAAGTACTCTGTAGCTTGACTGGTAAAGTATTCAAACTTGTTCTGAAACAGCAGAAAAAACTCTGCATCCCTGGCTGGGAAAATATGTCAAAACTGCACTACAGTGAGAGAAGGAGTAATAAGAAAGGGCACAAATGCCTCTGTCTTAAAGAAAAGCTCATACCGACACACTGATGTTTCTCCAAAATGATGAGTTGGAAAGCTGCACTAGACACTGACAGAGCCTGTACTCTGCTCCCTGCTATAACAATCCCCATTCACTTCTGGAATCAGTCTTCTCTCTTTTTAATGAGACTTTTCACTCAGACTTTTCTGCTTAGCTATTAACCCAGCAAACAAGTCTAGGAGATTTTCAAACTACTGTTTTCTCTGCACTTTAACTGCCTGAGTCTTTATACCCTTTTGTCATTCCACTGAACAATCTTTTCCAGCCAGGGGATAAAGCATGGAGAAACAGTCCCTGGTTTTCTAACACAAGGAAAGGGGAAAAAGACAGATATAGGAGCCAATTAGCTCAAACTACCTAGGAGTAAAAGTAGGGGCAAGAAATGAGAACAAATCCAAATCCAAATGAAACATGCAGAAAATGAAAACTACAACAGTCGGCAAGGGCCAGCACAAGTCATTGAGACACACCTGAACCTGTAAGCTGGAGACAAAAACATGGTTCTCCAGGGGTGACCTCAGGTGGACCCCCCTGGGCCTGGGGGCTCACAGCACATCCTTGTTGCCTGGAGACTCTCTTCTGCTTTCCAAAAGCAGAGCTTTTCCATCAGCTTTGCTGATGGCTGCAGCTGGAAACAACTGTTGCATGTCTTGCTTCCTACAGGTTTGCTCCCTCACTGTGGTTTTCATCTTGCTGGATTTTGGCCTCATTCAGCTCAGGTGCGAGGGAGGGAGTGCACAGGAGAGAAAAGTACCCATGTGCCATGAACAGATGTGGCCCAGTCAGCGCACAGAGCTGGTGGAGAAGGAGATGAGAAGAAGGGATTGATTTTCCCCTTCCACTCATTGACTAGCAACTTGAATTAGCCTGAGTGGTCCCGGTCACGCCACCGTGGAACAGCCAAGCACCCCACATCATATTCTTTTTCTTGACATTATGGCTGCATGCGGCCCTAGCTGGTTGTACGCTAGTCATGAGGCAGCCTGAGGTAGTTTAAGAAGCTTTTTCTTTGGGCTTTATCCCTTTCAAGGAGGTGCTAAGCCACTGCATAGTTGGTGCACTGGCTAACAGAATGGCTGTTACGATGCTCACAACTAAAGCCAAGCGTTGTCCTACCTTGGGGTGGGGAATTGCACCTCTCTAGCTGGAACTGTGACAGGCTGATGATACCTTCACAAAACTTGAGCAGTTTTGTCTGCTTACTATGGGTCATAACTTTGGCAATGAATCCTTTCTTTCTGTTAAACACTCTCCCTCCTCTCCCAGAAGAAACTCTTAGCATGCTGCTAAGAGGTACCTACCTCTGTGCTGCATTCAGAAGTATCTCATGGTGTCGCGGGGCCTTGGGCCCTGCCCTTCCCTCCTGTTCCCACTTAACTAACTCCGCTTTACTCAGCATTAACATATATCTTCCTAAATAATGCATAAGCTAATCATTGCTTATATTCCCTTGGACCAGAGGCAAGTAATGAATTCAGCACAAATCATTCGATGTACTGACAGCAGAGCAGCTGAATAATGGACTCTATTAATAACGCTAAACTTACTCGTCACTCAGTAGGATGGCCCTTGTTTGGTATGGGATTATTTGATGCAAATACTCTGGTAAAAACATTGAAAGATGAAGGAAGGGTGCCAGGAAAATATTAAAGTTAGCTAGTGGCCTAAATATTTAGTGATATGTATGCCAGACTTGGAGCCTTACAAGTTTTAGAAGGTGAGACACAGTGCTGCAGTCAGTCAGAAGGTTGAGCCAAACCTCTCCAGTCCTCCTTGCCCTCTCCTTAAAGCCACACTCGGAGTTCATTGGGTAAAATACAATTCTGTCAGCATAAGGTCTGATTTACCCAGGTTCCAGGAAAACTTTAAAAAAATAATTGTTCTTCATCCCACTGGAGTACAAAAAAAGGCTCATTTGCAAAATGTTCTGTCCTCACAGAGGACAGGGTTGCTGGTAATTAGTCACCACTAAAAGGGAAGTTATAAGAGCAAATGTCATGTAGAAGTGGGAAGGCATCATCCGTGATGCTGCAGCAGGTTGGCTGCATCCAACATGCGCAGGAGCAGCAGCTCTCACTGAACTCCTGCAGGCTTTCGTCTGCAGATGTTCGATCCTAAATGTAATGTGGCAATCAGCGATGTAACTCAACAGAGTATGGGACACTGCAACATTCTGCCCCACACCAAATCCTGGAAAAAAACACGCCCCTGTTGACTTGTCAGTTTAAAGCACACACAGGCAGGCAGGAGGCTCACGTTGATGCCTGTTAAAGCCAGAGCTAAGTCTTGGGTATATTTACTACAAGAAATGGAGCATCATCGCACTGCTCAAGCTGGTAAAGACAGGCTTGGCCTCATAAAACTGCAGAGAGCAGCTAAAGCCTAGGCATAGGTCTGCAGCATGGACCCCCACTCACCCAGGGCTATGCCCGAGCCTGAAAGACTTGCCTCTTGGCAGAGTTACTTATATAATTTTTAGGTCCAAACTGGCTTGTCTGCAACCTTCGTGGTACCAAGCTCCCCTTCCTGGACCGACCCTCCCAAAAAATGATGAGCCCGGAAGCAGAAAATGTGAACCTCTGACTCTGTTAAGGTACTTACGCTGGCACCAGGGATTGAATAGGATGTAAGTGTCGGTTGCCGAGTTTCTGTGTGTCCGGAGGATGCCAAAGGGAGTCCAGACAGCAACATACAGGCGAAACTTCCCAATGATGCATGTGGCAGACGACATGATGGACAAGCGAATAGAGTTGTTCTCCTTGTAAGTGATCTTGGCTCCCCACTCACCAGGTTTCAGCACGTTGCCTACTAGGATCGGGATGTAGGTGCCTTTGTTTTGTTGTGGGTAGCGACCTGGAGAGAGAGGAGGGATAACCCTGTGAAGAGGTTCACCTTGCTTTGACAGTCTCTTCATTTCTTGGCACTGCTCTATCTTTTTGTCTGTTTCCAATGGAGATGGCAAGTTTTAGTGGGTGGAAACCACCTGCCGCCCTCATTGCTTCACACGGTGCCTCGTCACTTGGCAGTACAGTGACACAAATACGTGCAACACCTCCCAGCAGCAGCTGTGCACACTCACACCCATCTTGCTCCAGCAAGCTTCAGTCTCACTGGCTCAGGCACTGTCAGGAGCGTAGCCCTGGCACCGTGAACAGGGCTGTCCAAGGATTTCCTTGCTCACCACTGTTTATCCTAGTGCAGCAAGCTGCATTCCAGCGTACACCTTGTCTTGGTGTCAGCTGCACTGTTGGTAAGCATGGGTAAAAGCCCCTTCCCCAGCTCAGATGCATCCACCACCCTTGTCATTAGCATGCAAGTGCTCACTGAGGAACGGACCTCAGCTTTGGGGCTCTTTAGCAGAGCAGAGCCTTGTTGTTCGCACTGCACTACTGCGCCAAAAAGCAAAGACCAAGTGCTCTTTCATGCAAGTCCATGTGGATGGAAGAAACACAAGTCAGTCCACCAGCAGACACCCAGCACTCAGTTCCTCCTGAGCGGAGTTCCTCCTCATGGACGGAGTGGGAACACATGCTGGACACCCAGAGTATAGATGAGCACATCTGGGCTGGACAGCCAAACTTTCTCAGGAAAAAATGAGTCCCAAAGTATGAAACACCTCTAAAGTTCCACACATTATAGTCTACTTCATAGTAAGACAAATCACACCCCATAAAAGTCTATTTTATTCTGCCAACTATAAAAATCATGTAGAGGGATAAGCTACATATAAACATGTACACTGCCAGGATTCAAAGTTGTGTGAGGATCCACTCTTTGAGCCTGAAGTAGAGCCAAACTATATCTGAAAGCTAACCACCAGCACAGACAGAAAAGACACTTGTGAGAAGGTGGAGTTTCTTATCTCATTCTCAAATCTATTCTTCATTCCATATTTTAGTCTGAAAGTCAGACTCATTCAAAAATAGGGTAATGAAAAGCAGCGATGGCAAACAGAGAGAAAGACTTCTATATTTTTCATTCCTACTATTTAAGAACTTCAAAATTAAACTCACAAGGGCGTTGATTTTCCTGCTTGCTTATTTTTATACAGCTGATGCAGATATATTCCCAGATCTGAACATTGCTACATTCTGGGAAAGGACAACTCCAGCTTTGAATCTGAAGCTTGCGAGCTGCCACAACATCCGTGTTTCTAAGAAATCTGTGGCTAACTCTGCTTCATCCAAGAGATTATACAGTGCACATGAATTTCCATTTTGCAGCTGTTCAGTGCACATAAATATCCCACTTTGCCCTGTCAGCAAGGGATGCCGTAACCCATGAAACCCATTCAGATCAGTGAGGGATTCAACAGTGGGAAAAGACCTACACAAGAAAAAAGGACTAGAATAAGAGAGCAAAATCAATAGAAAACACTAGAAGATAAAGCATTGGACACTTCAAATATAAGCCAAGAAAGGAAAGCTAGAGAGAAGAGCCTATGGAGGTAACAGAGATGAGAGTCTTGCTCCTGCTAACAATTGCAATCTGAGAGCTGAACATATTCTTGTTCTTTGTAGTGCAACTGGGTATGACCCAGCTTGCCTCCACAGTTGATATTTTGCTTCTAGTTTTGACATAATTGTTTTTTTAAAAAATAGCAGTCCACGCAAACAAAGCAGCAGAGCAAACCAAGTAATTGAACTGACATCCTTGAAGACTGTTAACAAGTGCTACTTTTAAAAATACTACCCTTACCTCCTTCACAAAGGTGGGAGGAGGGAGAGATTACTATTATAACGTGGTTAGGAACTGACATTTTTATCTTCACTGGAAGCTGCATGTCAGTGTAGGAGCCTACTGGGGACAGCAGGAGCTGTGCTGTGGCAGGGCCTTTGTACCACCATGTCCGTGTGCACCACATGCACACGGGAAGGCTGCAGAAGCACTCCCCAGTAAATCTGCCTGTAGGAACCAGATAGTATCTCAAAGAGGCCATAACGCCTTTGCAAGACATCCTTATGGAAAGCCCATCACTGGCACCCCATAGCAGGTTCGGCAAAGTACCATAGTATCTCAAAGAGGCCATAAGGCCTTTGCAGGACATCCTTATGGAAAGCCCATCACTGGCACTCCATAGCAGGTACGGCAAAGTACCAAGCCTCTGATAATCTCACTTCTCTGAAACCTCAACACAGAAAACTCCATTTGCACTTCCAAACAAAGGTCCCTCTTGCTTGCAAAGCCACAAGACACCCTCATATACTTGTCATTTGACAAGGGAGCACCTGTAACTGCTGCTGAGGAGTATGCAAGGTCCTTTCAGCCCAGAGCCACTGCATGCCCCATACAGCTACATGTCCCATGTAGTAAGAGAGACAAGGCACTATCTTGCTCACCCATGAGGATAAGGTGCTCTGGTGTATTGCCTGCATCCCTGCAGATATAGCAGGGTGCTGGGGAAGGGATATCCTAGAAGTCAGGTTAATTTGCAGATGTTATAAACAGTAAATACAAGAGAACATTGTTTGCTTCTGACAGATGAGCAGGGTTCGGTGCTTGCTAGCAGTTGTATAAATCCAGAATCCACGAGGAAGTCTGGGAAGATGGGCAGAGCCCTTAAGAGCACAGTGAGCAATTTCCAACATTTTCTTTGAAGAGAAGACAGGTTCCCTAATCTTCTGAAGCAAAAACCAAAATGCAAATGGGAGAGCAAGGGAATTGTTACTTCTGACAGGAGCTGGTGGAACTGAATTGTAATCACACATCTAGACACCTGACAGGTCCAGCCATGCTAGTTTTACATACAGAATCACAGAATCACAGAACGTTAGGGATTGGAAGGGACCTCAAAAGATCATCCAGTCCAATCCCCCTGCCGGAGCAGGAACACCTAGATGAGGTTACACAGGAAGGTGTCCAGGCAGCTTTTGAATATCTCCAGAGAAGGAGACTCCACAACCTCTCTGGAGTTGTGGAACACAACACAACTGTTGTCTTGATACTAGAGCACTATAAAACTGAATAACTTTGGTGTCATGTCATGCTAAGGTTGCTGGCAAAAGTATCTTTACCTAGGTTCAGTACTATGTTTATCAACATTGTAGGGAAGTCCTTTCAGAATGGCTTGGCCTTTATCTACACCTCAAGCACCCACTTCTGGCTGCAGTGAAAAAGAAGGGCCAACTTTGGGTCATAGTTGGGATACCTGTAATATCAGCCCTTTCTCAATAGGGGTAATGTGCAATGGTGACTTCATTTTCTGGGTTAGACTCTCTAAGGAAGAAGATTCAATGTTATCCAAAGACTGATCACCAAAAGCCTGTGAATGCCTGACAGAGAACTCTCTGCAGGATCTCTGGTGCTAACCCAACACACAGAGAGACAGGAGGTGTTTGGGTGCATGTCAGGACCAGGAGCCATGCAGAGAAGATAAACCCTTTTTATGCTGACAGGAGGGTGCTTCTGCCAGCAGCATCAGTTGGCTCAGCATCCCTCTTGCTCTGATTTGCTCCAGGAGTTGGCAGCCTGAACCACACTCTGCAGCCAGTTCTTTGTGCTTGCCTCACTCCCTGGTCCTCACACGTGCTCTGGGTGTAGGAGGCCCTGGCCCTCACTCGAGGACATTTCACAGCCAATTGCTCTGTGAAAGACAAAGTCGTTGCGTGACATCACGCTGTCAGGATGTCCCTGTTCGCTCTCCCTAACAGCGCATGGACATGGGAAAATCCAGCCTGAGAATTCAGAAAGCCTGGAGGTTTCTGCACTGTAACCACCAGGCACAGAGTGAATTTTTCATAGACTTCTTTTGCAGCTCAAGATAGCAGGCACTGAAGGGGAGCTGCTGACTTGTCTTGCCTTCAAGGTAGGAGGGGATAGGAGAGAATTCACAGTGACTCTCTTTCATGGGCCTCCGACTCTCTGCATTTCAGTGCTAGGTACTGAGCCACAATACTGCCAGAAGACATTATTTTTACAGAAACTTCCCTTTACAGAAGGTTTAATGGCCCAAACTTATCTATTTCCCACGCTTATTTCTTATCCCACCTTGGTTTCTGTAGCTTTCCAAGCTGGGTTCATAAAGCTCTTGCTCACTTCAGTTGCAGCTCAGCTCTACACATCCTGGGCTTTCCAGGCATTCAGGAAAAGAGGAGCAAAATCGCTGCTGTTGCTATTAACGGAGCTCAGATGTCCCTCAGTGCTGCACCACAAGGCTTTGAAAGTGAGTAAACATGAGCAAAGGCCTACATGGCAAAATGCATCATGACTGAAGCATGTGTGGATGTGGGCATGTATGAGATGCCCCCCACCATGCACACCCTTTACAGGTGCAAAAAGCGGAGTGCAGTATATATAAAGTTTTCCAAAGTCTTATTTACGCAGTAGCAAAAGAAGGATCTGTCTAAGACACAGAACTGTGGCCACACATACACATTCAAAGTGAGTTATTTTTAACATATGCCTCTGCTCCTTAGCATGTCAGCTCCAGGCCCATCAGGCACGGAGGCAAGCTGTGTTTAATTCTGAGTAAAACTGCCACACCAGAGAGGGATTTACAGCAACAGAGGGAGAACAAGAGATAGGTACAGAAAGTTCAGTCAGCAAAACACGAGTGCTCCTCCTCCTCCAGCTATCCCAATCTGCTGCTGTTCCTTCCAAGCGACTAACAGAGACCAGGGCCTGCTCAAACTACACTTCTCCTCCTCTCCTGGAAGCCTAATCTCCATTTAGTCTGGTTTTTCCCGTGATCCCCAGTCGATATACATATTGCAGTATGTGTGCGTGCATTAAACAGCTCCTAAATGCCACTGCTGAGTTAGCGCCGTGCTGTTAGCACAGCCAGCGGAGGGACCGGCATGTTCTTGGATAGGCCCTGCACAACTGAGTAGATGTTTTCGTTTCAGCAGGGAGGAGGGGAAATTTGGTAGCACCGAGATTAGAGATATAGTGAGCTTCAGAGGGCATTTCCTTCCGGATGGAAGTAGGATACCTCAGAAGAGAGAGAGGTGAACAAGGCTATTTCTCAATAGTCTTTTTAGTAGCCCTCCCTGGAAGTTTTGTTTTAAGGTGTCAAGAAATCTGTCTCCCTTTGGGACTTACGTAACACACAGTAAGAATAACAATTTTCCTGTCTTTCATTTCTGTACAGAATCTATTTCGATGCTAGCCTTGGAAGTATAATAGTTGTGACGGGTTGATAAATACATTTGAGCTGGAAGCCACAAGTACAGTAGCTGTGTAGCTGAGGTAAGCCTCATCGTAGCAAGCAGCTTGGGGACAGGTGTTAGTATCCTGGGACCATGCCTTATTAATCACTATAAATAACTACAACAAATGTTGGAAAAAGGAAAAAGGAAAAGGGAAAAAAGAAAAAGAGAAAGAAGGAAAACACAAGAGATGAGAAGAGAAAAAATAGAAAAAAGTAAAGAAAAAAGAGAGATGCTCTAAATCAAAAGGAGCAAGAAGGAGAAACAATTTTTTGTAAAAAAGTGTCTTTAAGTCACTGCTTTAATATCATATCTGGGTTCCTCCCACCCTCAAACCCTATTGCCTTCAGAAGTGTTGCATATAAACTTGGAAACATAGGAAACCCAAATATCTTGAAATATTTTTTGCTTATGGCTCTAGTTAGGAATCCTTAACAGCCGACCACTGTATCCTGGGAGTGAATGTTTCTAGTACTTTGCAGCTGTAAAACACACATTGGAGTCATGCACCTTAGCTATTAAAACCATTAAAAAATACAGCTAGATTTTACGTGCCACTTGCTGCTGCAGCAGTGCAAAAGGAGAACATAATAAAGATTCCTTTGCATGAAACACTGCATTCATGGAGCACCTCAAGAGACCCCCTTCACTCTGCTCCTCTGGGGCCTGGCTGGGAATTCCAGAAGGGAGGAAAAAAAATACCCCAACGCCTTTATTCAGAAAATGAATTTTGTTGTTCTTTGCTAAGAGCTGGCAAACAAGTCTCTTCTCTGGAGATAATTTCTAGGAAATGTGTTCCATGGCTAATACATTATTCTTTCTTCCCCAAAATGGGACTCCATGTTCAGACCATCAGCTGTTTCTGTAACTGCTCAATTTTTGTTGTTCCTTGTTAAACACAGACATAGTGATTTAATAAACTCTCAGTGCTGAGTTATGTACCAGCACCAGAGTTAACTGCTCTTGTATGATGCCAAGAAGGCTCTTAAAAAAAAAATCAAGATCCAAATTTTTCAAGTGAGTAACGTTTTTCCCAGTGGAAGAGCTCAGCTCAACATCCCAACCAAGGTGCCGGCGGACATCTCATGTACCAGCCACTCCATTAGCCACCACTTGCCCTGCCCCAGAGCTGCTGAGGACGACAGGTGACAGCAGGGGTAGCAATAATTCCCACTAAGACAGATTTACTGCCTGACAAAAGGAAGTAAACCTCAACCCTCCTGGAATAACCCATGTCCCAACACTGCTGTGAAATGAGGAAAAGGCTGTGGACACTGTAGGGCAGTATGAAGAGCTTCACTGATTCTGGTGTGGGTGTCCTGAACTGAACCCCTGGTTCCTGGATACTCCTCTAACTATAAGCAGGAATTTGATGTCACCTAAATAAGCCATACTGAATCAGCTCTAATAACTTTATGTTCTTAGTTGCTTTCATGTGTTTATAACTGCTCTTCTGGAGCAGGCCTGGAAAGACTGTGGAAAAAGGAGCAGTAAGTCTCTGCTCTCATCTCAGGCCAAAAGCCAATGATTTGTAGAAGCCTGAGGAGTACATATGGGAGGGTGTGTGGGTGTCCACGAATGCAGGTGTGGAAAGGTGATAGTAGCCTGGAGGACTGGGATTTATGATCATTCCAGAAGTATGCCAATGAATAAAATGTTCATAATAATATTTAGAGCTAGGTCAATATATATGGATTTATGAAGCCATTTAAGGAATATACAAATAGACAACAATTTATGAGGATGTGAGGAAATACATCATTAGAGTAAGGATGCACCATATAAACTCATCAACCACTCTAGGATTTACAGCCACGTATAGGAAACTACTACTAAAAGCAAGATTGAAGGTCGTATAAGCCCATCTAATCATACATCTTCTTTTCAGAGAAATCACTGCCAGTGCTGCAGTGACTGTGGAAACTTTACAGCACTTATGCCAAACTGGCTGCCCCAGGTGCGGGAGTCATGCTTAGACAGGCTGAGCCCCACACTGTGGAAAGCCAAGGGAAGCATAAGGTATCCCCATCGTCACCATGAAGGCGGTAGTCAGGAGAGATCAAGATAGGTGAAAGAGTCATTGGCTCCTCTGGGCTCCCTGGGGCCCCAAGCAAACTGAAATTGTTCCTGCTGTTGGGAACTCTATGTAAGCACAGCATCTACAGCTCTCTTGTGGCAATTTCATCTCAACCTCAGACCAATAAAATGAGTATTTCCCAAGGGGTGATGCTCACCTTTCCTCTCGTTAAAGCCAGGAAGTGGGCTGTGAGGAAGAAAATATGTGGTGATGGAACAGCTCCCAAACCACCGGTACTGAGGCAGGGCTGCCATCCAGCATGAGAATTTGAATAACATCCCATTACTCTTTATAAGTGAATATTTTTCCATGTGGATTTTTTGGCACATTCATTGTTTTCCATACTTTGGCAGACAAATATGGTCCTAATTTAATGAAGCATCATGTGCAAAACTGAATTATAATAATTCACGTTAGTACTTCAGCCAGTTTCACCAATGATGATTACGGAAAACAGTCTGTTAAAGAAAAAAGGACTTTAGTCATAAGGAACCATTGCAGAAGAATATCAGTACCAGTGACATTCAAGAGACTGGGGTGAATTGTTTCTATATTTACACATACATATATATTTGTTTATAGAATTTAGCCCATGCATTCTAGGCTCTGTGCAAATGTTCTTTAAATGGACTGTGGATTAAAAAAAGATTTTTGCAAAAGATTGTTCTGTGTTTCAGACCTAGTTTCACATCACACAAGAAGCATTTGTCCCAGGTATCCTTGATTCATTATCAGTTAGAAGGATTAAGCAGTCTCTACTTGCTTTACTTGATTCATTAATCATCCTTTTAATGATGCAAAAGAAGCAAAAATAGGAGCAAGAAAAGAGAAGTAAAACTAAATTTTAGGGAGTAAAGGAAATAGAATAGTTCTGCACACACACAGAGGATCAAGTCATTACCATTGTCACATTTTTTCAGCAGCAAAATTAGCCTTTAATGGATAAAAATTCTGTGATGGATTAACATCAATGCTGGGAAATTTCCAGGGCTGGGAACTAATAATTTCTGAAGTTTTATATGGTGCTGTTGTATAAACAGCCCTCACTGTAGACACAACCCTGCAAAAAGAGACATTGAGTTTTCCCAGGTCCAGCTAAATTCCCTGAGAGCCAAGGCCAGCCATCCCTACCAAAAGTATCTTTGCACCTTGAGACTGAGAATAGCACCTTGAAACACTCAAAAGGCTCGTGGTCAGCCTGGTCCACATTGCTTGGGGTTACCTTCTCGCCCTTGGAGATACTCAAAACCTGTGCCTAGGGCAAGGCTCTGAGCAGCTGGCAAAATTGAACCTGCTTTGAGCAAGGGCTTGGATGTGAGACCTCTGGTGATGCATCCAACCTTGGTTATTCTACAGTTGGTGTAACTTCTGCCTGACAGTACCAAAGGGTAGGATTCACCTCCCCTGTCTTTGGTGACCTTAAAGTCAGAGCCTGGTCTATGGGGGAGAGTCAGTGGAGGAAGAAAATAAATTCAAAAGATAATTTATCCCATTTTAAGACAGCAGGGCTAAATTGCGACCAGGAGTTGCTGCCTTCCTCCTCTGCTCACAGAGGCAGCCTAGGCAACAGATTTTGATTGGGCTCTGGTTTTCAGGCAGCTGGTGCTACAAGAGGTGAATGCTCACTCTTCAGCCAGACAAACAGAAAAAACCTGGATGCAAATGGCCACATCTCCCTATCACAAAAGGTTTGAGAGCACAGCACTGAAATCTTGAGCACTCAGTGCCCTTTCCTAAGTACAAGAAATTTCCTCTTTTTCCCCTCCAGGACATTAAACATTGGACTTGCCACAAAAAGGAGAAGTAGCAAGAGTACAGCAGATATTCTCTTGATAATTTCCTTCTCCTTTGTGGACTGTTTTTATTTTGCTTCCTGTTGCTAGCCTCTGAGAACAAATGTACTGTGTTTTTACAGCATGTGCTGAAAGAGTAAAACTTGTGGAGCACTGAGTATTAACCAGTTCCTAGAAGAGGAGCTTGAATATCTCTTCTCCAAGTTGAATCTCTCTGAGCTAGTCCTTATAGCAAGAGGGTGGTGGTGCTCACAGAAGCAGATACTTAAAAAGCAGAGGAGGGCCATAGCATTATATACTAACCTGTATATCCAGCCATTCCCTTCAGCTGATTGCCAGTCACTACACGGGATATCAGCTTTACTGTTCCCATTTCACAGAAAGGAAAGTAACAGGGAAGAAGGGGTAGGGGAATTCAACCACAGACTCAGGACTGACTCCAAAATCATCATGCAGAGCCGAGTTTGTCGCAAAGTCTCCCCTGGCTTGGCCTGTGTTTAACCCCATTCCTACCATGGCTGAAGATGAGGGGATTTTTATCTGTGCTTAGTGATTCAAGGTACAAACGATGGGAAAATGTGTTAGGAGAGGGCAACAGGAAAAGGAGTGAATATGTTCTCTTAAGCGGACTGTGCAACGTCATAAGAAGTGTTAAGTTTCTTCTTGCAATATAGAATATCTGATTAAAACAAATGCAATCTGCACACAATTCAATAAAAAACAAATGTTCCATTTTCCACTTCTTCTTGCTACAGCTGTTTGTTTTAAACATATAAAGATTAAGGGAACAGTCTTGAATTTAATTAAATCCCAAAAGAACTAATGATATTTATGCATATTAAATTTTTAAAGGCACTTGTGGCTTGTTCAGCCAATCATTCACTGGACTGTCATAACATGCCTCCCAACCCTAATTTAAATTAGAAAGAAGAGACTCATGAAAAAAATGTGCAGACAGTAACCTTTTCACTGCACATATGTTTAAGAGATAAACGCCCGTCTATGTTTAAAAGGCAACAAATCTAATAAATGGCCACATCATCATAATTCAACAGTGGAAAAAAATCAATGTTACAAATTTTGGAACTACATCTCTCAAGAAAGTAAATTAAAACATCAATTCAAACCTACTTTAAAGAGTTTATAAGGGGAACATTGATATATTAACACAAAAACTCCCAGATCACTCTAGATGAAGCTGGGGCTTTCCCAGAGCTGTGATGTAGGGAGCAGCATTTGGTGGGGCCGTCTTTGGAGCACAGCAGGAAGCCCCACTCTGTTGCTTGCTTTTCCCCTTCTCTAGCAAAGTCATCCCCTTCTCTAGTCCTATACCTTCAATAAGCCAACAGGTACATTAGGACCTGGGTCTCTGATGAAGTGAGAGGAAAATGCTTTCTTGCTTTTTTTTTGCAGTAAATCAAGAAAGCCTCTGATGTAGCCCTGAGTAAGTCTCTGGTCCAAAGCTACTATGTCTGAACCTTCCCCCTTGTTCCCAAGTTGGCTGGAAATGCAGGCTAAGAAGTTGCAAGCCCTCCTATTCTTCCACCCTGCATAATTTCCCTGCCTTGTGTACCTGCCATGTTGTTATCCCAGTTCATATATAGTCATCTCTCCCACCTCAAGTAACAGACTCCTCCTCCCTGCATCTCCTAAACACTAATAAAAGTGTTCCACCTATCTTCCAGCGTTGCCGTACAGCATTAACCATAGATAACTTTGAAAGCTCAATAAAGTACAACTTCTTGCTTAATAGCAAGTCCCAAATACTGCTCCTTCTCTCACAAGAAATTCTGCTGACCTTCTTGAGAAAGGATTCAGACTCTGTTTAGAAAAGCACTTCCTTGCCTATGGTTAAGCCTGTTTTTATGGTTTATCAATCATAACAGGAAAAGGTCCAGCCGTTAAGTACTGCTGTGTTCCTGTTTATGAGACACTCTTCAATCTCACTTTGCTGATATGACACAGCTTTTGCCAGCCACTTACCTATCAAATACTCCAGCCAGAATTGGTCCGTCTCTGGCTGGTAGGGTCGGTTGAAGTCAATCTGGATTTGGAAAGCCTGTCCCCGACGCACTATCAGCCTGGGACTGTAGTACTTGTCAGTGTGGTGCTGCTGCTTGTTCATCTCATGGGGCTCCTTGAACATCTGAATGTCCACAACACGCAGGTAATCTGCAGAGACACGTAAATGAGCAGAGAGGGAAGGAGTCAGTATGTTTGAATGTCAATATTGATACCAACACCATTAGAGGCCCTGTCCTCCCCTTCCCCAGCGTTCCCTCATTGAGGAACACCGTGCAATGGAGCATGCTGGATCTGTTTGGGTCTTACATCCTCCTGGCTGAGCAAGGACTTATGGACTGACACTTCTCTGTCCAGCTGCCATTTTCACAGAAGCCGCAAGGCTTGTAATGAATGGTGAAAGCAATCACAGAAAGGGAAGGTTGCTATGGGTGGAAAGCTAAATGTCCCCATGGAGAACTGGGCTCCAGCTTTCCTTTGGCATCAGCTTTCTGCAAGCCTGGGCCTTGCTGTCACAAGTTTATCAGTGCAAACAGCGGGGCTTTGACAGCTGTGGCTTCATGTTTCCCTTCTTGCAGACCTTCATTTGTAAATTGCAAATTCACAGGGGTTTTGTGATGCTTAAATACATTAACGTTTGGAAAGTGCTACTGCTATCAAGTGCTGAAGAGACTGAGAGGCAGTTAATGATTTTACACTCAGCTGAGGCTTGGATTGTCTGTATTAGATAAGGTTTTGGTGTACTGTATGTGTCTAGACTCAGCTTCTCAGTACACCTCCACTGCTATTACTTTCTCCTTATGAAAACTAAATATAACATTACAGTATGCAATTACAGCATAGAGTTATAGGCAAACAGCAGTAGGTATCTATGACATGCATGGACAGAGCTTTGCTCCTTTCAAATTAGGTCTGTCTAAAGGGTTATAGCCTACTGCTACTGAAGTTAGTTTGTTCAGCTAACAACCAGTGTGGGGTGGCATTGGGTTAGCCAAAGGCACTTGCAGTCACCACAAGCTACATGAGTGTACCATACTAGGAATCTTCACAATGGGAGTCTTCTCACACAACGAACAACCACATGAGAACAAACTGGACATCCTTCTTTCGCCTACACATTTGGGCAGATAACCATGAAACCTCTCCCAGGAGGACCATTACTGCTCACAACCAGGAGAGAGACAGAAGAGTAAAGCTTGAATTGCATCTTTCAGCTTGTCTTTCCAGCTGCTGACAGTTAGAAACTAGCTAATTTCTGTGTTTTATACTGATGATGACGGAGTCAAACTCATGCCTGGCAAAAAGAGATGCACATTTAAAGCAGCTGGTGGAGCTGTGTGTTACTCGTGATGGTGGCTAATTTGGCGTGCTATTGAGTACACTGTGAGCAGGAAAGATGAATGAGCAAATGAGTGGGATATTCAAGTCAGCGAGGGCTGAATGCAGCCCATTCCACAGAAGCTCAAATGACAGCTTTGCACACCAGTTTTCCTTGAAGGCAGGAAGACACTGAAGAGGTCAGCTCTGGACAAGCAGCAGGGCTGCCTCACATTGTGTCTGTAGCCTCCAGACTACAGAAGCTCTTGTATTAACCCTGCCCTTCTGCAGGGATGTGCTCAAGATATTGCGGAGCTGTGCAGGCAGCGATGCCCTGGGCACCAGCATGGTCCTTTTTCTGCTCTGGCCAAGCCACCCAGTCTGGACTCTGAGTGACAGCTAACAGAGAGGGGGAAAGAAGGGCAGCAGGAACAGGTCCCGCTCGTGCATTGTCGCTATCGGCTGCCCAGCTCTGCCCTGCAGGAACCAGAAGGAAAGGAAACTGCCCGAGGACATGGCAAGATGAGGATCCTTTCATGGAAAAGTCCTGAACCCAAAACCATCCACCTCCTGCTAACCCTAATCTGTGTAAAGGCTGGAATACCCTGTTCAATCCTAAGGCAGGTTTAAAGTCCCATGGCAATGTTACTGTTATTCTCTGTTCAATTCACCAGGCTTCTGGAGCAACTTCTGTAGATTCTCACTGGCTTTACCACTGGCTGAATTTACAGAGGTGGTTTTTGTGTGAAATATTAAATGTGTTTTGCTTGGAAATCATTTTCATTGCCTCTCTGTGAAGTGGGACATGTCTTCATCTCCCTCCCTGCAAAACTTTGCAATGGTCACTCACAATAATGCTGACAAAGCTCACTACTAAATTATGTGAGGCAGGAATTTCCCAGAGGGAGTAAAGTAGGGGCAGGGAAGAGCCTCTCTGTTATCTCTTCCAAGGCCTCCAAGGCTGTAAGCATTGCACGGAAAAAGCTGCATATCTTGGAGCTCTGCAAGGAGTGAAGTTACCAGTAAGTTTGGCTCAGCTTTTCCCTCTTTTCAAGGAGGCACAGAAATGGAGTTGAGGGTCTGTTGTGTTTTCATCTCATGTTCTGAAATAAAAGGCAACAGTGACCCTGCCCTTTGTTCACTAGTTAGCCCCTTCAAGCAACTACGGAGTTAAGCCACCCCGGAGTGTCAGTACAGCATTTGTTTCATGTAATCTCAGGATTTTACATAGCTCCTGTCAAAACATGGCCATACTCATCTGCAGAAAACACATTTCACTTTCACCCTCAGTGTTAAAATGTACCTTGAGCTTGCCAGAAGAAGATAACCTGTGACTGAGCCTGTGTTAATTACAGTAATGGTAATTATAGAGGACAAAACATGAGCTGGGAAATGGGATATTCTAACACACATTGCACTAGGGAAGTTCACTTCCTTCACTTGCACTTCCTTCAAAAGGAAGGCTCCAGGTGCTGTGCTCATGTGTCTGTGAGGGACAGGTGGCCATTGTGGTCTGCTTTGAAGTTAGGTCCATTTGATGATTTACCCATCGCTTGGTTTGCTGTTTAGTACAAGCAGCAAGCAGTTTGCTGCATGAGAGGCAGCAGTCTCATGCTTTCTTAAAGCTTTTGCAATGTTCAGCTTGCACAGAAAGAAATGAACACAAGCTTGAGCTGTTTTTCAAATAACAAGAATAGTCTTCAAACACCAGGTTTTCTTGGAGGACCAGAGAGAAAGGGCTCTGGATTACAGTCCAAATAGTGGGAGTTTCCAAGGGAGGTGCCCATCCCTCTGCCAACAGGGGAAGCACGGTTAACTGGTGAGTCTCTGAACTTTGCCAAGGAGGGTGCGTGGGCAGCTTGCAGACCGTGGGGCTGCAAGGCTGCGTCCTCCCACCGAGCGGTTGGAAGCAATAGGGCCACTTGTAACACATTGCAGGGAAACGAGCTGGCAACGAAAAGCCAGGGGGAGGAGGACACAGCACAGGCATGTTCGTGGAGACACAGGCTTCTCGCTGAAGAAGTGCTCGAGGGCTGCGTGTCCTCCTCACTGGGCATCTCCCGCGAGCAAGCCGGGCTCCTGCAGCAGGCAGCCCACTGGCCTGGGCTGTGATTCAGCAGAGTAGAAGTGGGTGTCAGCAGAGAGCTAGTCAAGCACAGAGTTTTACCTCATCCTAGAGTAGTAGCTAAAATAGGTCAAATGAATCACACCCTAAAAATGCCATTTCTCTCTGTTGGCTGTCAGGGGAAATAAGGGTGACTTGCTCAGCTGTAGACACCTACACTGCACAGATCAAGGGCAGGATTCAGTTATATTTAGGCATCTAAATGATGTGAGCCTGGTATGTAACCTCTTATTATGGACAGTTTGGGGCTGGTTGCTGCAGCCAGTGGAGCTCAGAAGGGTACAGATCACCCTGGCAGTGACACCCACCGGATCCCTGGACAGCCTGTGCCCTCACCTCCACACACTGGGTGGCTCTGTGTTGACTGTGATCTGGCACAGGTGAAGACGCTGATGTTTAGATGTTTATAGCAGGTGTCCAACCCTAACCCAAGGGCTAGAAAACACCTCAGTTGTAACAGCAGGGATAAAAGCATTTCCATGCTTTCTCAGTGTGTTATGGCAGTGAAATGTGGGAACCACTACAAAGAATGTGGACAACCCAGAAGTGTAGAGGTGTGCAGGAGAAGGGGAAGGAAGTAGCACAAGGATGTGCTTGCAGCACTTGAGCCCTGCCAGGTTCTGCTGCTCCTCCTGCTCTGCCTGCAGACGCTCACTTCATCCTCCAAGCACAACACTGTAAGTGACCTGGGTCAGCTCCTGACTCTAAGTCCCAGTCTGAGCTGCATTGGGCTATAAACCTTTAACTTGGTCTGACAGGTCACCTAAGCATCTGACACCAAAACAGTGTGTCCAGGGACCACACTTACATCAGCTGGTATCACAGGCTTAGATCATAGCTGATGTGCACTAAAACAGGAACGCCACTGCAGTCTCTTCCCTTCAGGTCAACCCTTTCATGTTGTTGCTAAAAGCATTGCAGAGCTGAACTGCGCAGCAGAGCAGATCCAGCTGTAGAAAAATAATTCTGCTGTTATGCACGAATTTACATTTCAGCCATAGCAGTCTAAAATTTATGTTTCAGCCATAGCAGTCCCATAGCCAGGTTTATCCTATGGCCACACAAACTCTTGCTTTGGACAAGGGCTGCTGTTCTCACCAGCAGCATCACCCTAACCACATGTTGGGTTCCTGTCTCCACTCACTTGACCTGACATTCCTAGGTTTCCATTGCATTTCTGAAAAGCAAGAGGCTTCCACCCACCAGCACATTTCATTCAGAGCCTGATGCACATCAAAAAGCAGTAGGAATCTTTCTCCTGGTACTGGTGGGCTTTAGCTACAGGCTGCATTTCTTCTAAGGTATCCCACACCCTTACACATCTCCAGCTTCTGTAAGCATACTGGTTTTGAAATGATATCCAGTCAGGACCTGTACTGCATTACATTTGACAATTTAAACACACATACTCGCCCCAGAGGTACAGGGTTCTTTGAAAAGGTTCAAGCAAAGTTTCTACAGTCTTAACATGCCAGTTGGTTTGCTCAGGCGTCTTTTAAAAATAAATGTTTTTCGAAGAAATGTGTGCATATTAAAGTGGGGGAGACGTGTAGTTAAGGATTACAGAAATAATGGTTTGCAATAAAAATTTGAACTTGTCACTTAAAATCTCTTTGCCTGTTCCCCAATGTGCAAAATGCAGTAATTAATGCTTGCCTGTATTTATTAAGCACTCTTTTAGCCCTGGATGAAAAGTCCCATATAAGCATTAAGTATTTTTACATCTGGGTACCTTGAGTTGCCACTTTCAACAAACTCTGCAGTTCATTTCAAATAGGCCCAAAAATTAACATCATTTGGTTGGTGACTCATTCAGGAGCCAATCCTGATTTGTTTTCAACCAAATCTTATCTATTTTTCCAGGTTCACTCCAAAGATTTGGCACTGAGAACGTGGTTTCATTTGCCCATCTCCTGCATGATATTGTTTTGTCTCCCAAGCCAGACAACTGAAACAGTTTTCACAGGACAATAATTAAAAATACAGGGATTCCTTTTAGTTTTATGGTCACTTTCGTGAGTGACTTGAACATCTAGCGAAAGTTTCCCCTGCCAGCTGGCATTCCGTAGCAGTTTCACTGTCAGTTTAAGGCAGTACAAACCAGCAGGGCCATTAAGAAGAGGCTCCTCCTGTCCCTATCACCCCAGTGCTGCCACAGCCATGCCTGAAGCCAGCAGTTTCTAAAGTGACTCCCTGACTGTGATCAAACTGGGAAAACACATTCTTGCCTTTTTATTAACCACTCCCACAGTTCAAGCTGCAAAGTGGCCACTCAGCTTCTTCATTCCTCACTTTCCCTATTCATAACCTGTGGTAGCACTTACATGCACACAGGTGTTTTTAGTAAGTTTTCTCACGAGCAGCACTAAAACCTATCTGAGATCAAAACATATAAGGAGTTCTAGAAGTATGTAGAACACAAATTACCATACTAAGCAAGAAGTGGTTTGGTTTTAAATCAAAGACCTGGCAGAGGTTAATATGGGAGATGTAAAAATAGACATATGTCTTAATTGTACACTGTACCTCTTGGATTAAATCCTCTAGGTATCAATCCAAAAGCCTCCATTTCAGGGACTTCATTTTCTTCCTCATTGGAGTTGTTTGATGGGAGGGCTCTTCTCCCATTCAGAGGTTTCTTGTTGGTGCTCGTTGTTTCAGTCATCCTGTATTAAAAATTTTGAAATACCATGAAAGAAAGAAATAAGAAATGCAAGGAAAAAAGCAAACATGAGCCAGTGTGGCACATATAAGATAGGAGAAACCAAAAACTGTGCGGGGTGCTAGTGAGCTACACATTTTTAGACTCACATAAATAAAAACTGAGAGGCAGAAAACATCAGTCTAATGATGGAGTACAGCTCTCTAAGGATTGGAAGGCATTTTGTGTTTGTCAAAACACATGAATAAGAGAAGAAGGAGGGCGGGAGAAGGAGAGGGAAGCCTAACACAGAAGTCTTTGCCTAGGCAAAACAGGCATTAAAAACATTAGGGAGTTTCAGGTAAAAGAACTGGAAAATCATTCACTCTCCCACCCTCCAAAACAGCATTATTGAATCCAAAATAGCAAATCATATTTCCAGAAAGTGCATCACGCTACCTCCCCCTAATAAAAATGTCATTCTAAGTAATACTGCAATCATCCCAAATACTACAGCCTACAACAGTCTGTGGATGATTACTGGAGAATTGTATTTTTGTCCCTATGCACACAAACACCCAATATCTAAAGGGCTAACTCTTGCACCCAGAAAATTCACTTTTGAGAGAGAGAGAGAGAAAA